>NC_062968.1:40718503-40814890 GCF_023119035.1 Salvia hispanica
CTCAAAATCTCGTGCTAAAGAGCGTGGAGGTTCGAGTCCTCTTCAAGGCATAATATTGAGAATGCTCATTGAATAAGCAATTCAATAAGAGAGCTCGGATCGAATCGGTATTGATATACCGACCTGCACCCACCCTAGAGTATATGCTTCAACAGGAATCACACAAGGGTAGATTAGAAACCTCTGGTAAGATGCCCGCCCGTCACCCAGCGGATAACGTACATTACATAGTCCAGGGATTGGCGACTTACCCATTCAGTGACTTTGGCACTGGACGTTCCCAAAACGGGTACTATCGGGTCCCAACACTGTTTACAAATGTAATGCATTGTCATGAGTATGCGACAAAGCCCTTCGAGGAGGTGAAAGAGAAGGGACCGATAGATGTTGAGAAGATGGTAGCGGACTATCAGAAACCGTGATTGATGAATAAACATTTTTTTATCTTCAAACATTTGGTTTGGTTTAAGTGTTGGTTTTTGGTATAGATAAATTTACAAATGTTATGATTTGAATGTTCATTGTTTCAAAGTTGTTAGCTTTCCGATAATTGTATTATGTTTGTATGCCTAAGATGAAAGGTGGTTTGCAATACATTAAGTTTTGTACTGCAACACGTGTAGCATTGCAATGCAATCATTAGGAGCAGTAGTAATTGGGAATGCAAACCTCGACACAATAGTATAAAATTATAAATGACTTGTATTGTGTTCTGCAAGCCGATAAGTAAATCAAGGAAGATTGCAGACCACAAAGCTATAATAAGTAATATTGCGAGAAAGAATCTACAATTGTCTGAATAAACTACATCAAGAACAAGTACAATAAAGTAATTATGTAAACTGCAAAAACTACTTCGTAAAACTGCAATATTCGTAGAGTAAAACTGCAATATGGTAAGATCGAATAAAATGTTCAAGGACTTTGACACGAACACGTCCAAGTAACGACCACTCTTTTCGATTTGGTTCCAAGCTTGCGTACATCAAAATATAAACTGCAAATGGATAAAATGAAAAGACATCACATTAGGCATATCCTATATATACTGCAATTAACGATATGGTGGACAGCAACACATACCACAATATGCAGCAATATGGTAAAACCACAATATGACCATAAGAACTGAATAAAAAACTAATCAAAACGAATTTGGGCAGCAAAACTCCATGTAAATTCAACACAAATCGAAACACACATCTTAACATGTGTTAATCTAAAAACGATAGAACCAACGAAATTTTCAACGATAATCGTCGAACACAGAAAATCAAACGTCTACAACATGGAGTAAAACGAGATTCATAGAAATCAAAGGGGAGAATCCGAAGTAAATTGCTACAAATCGGAGCAGATTAAATTCATTGAGTTCAATTACAATCTTCAAGCACTTCAAAACGAACTAAGTGCTCTCTTGTTCCTTTTGTCTGCCAAAATTTATAGAGTCATGGGGACACATTTCTCTGTATTTTCCACACTGATGCAATGGTTTCGTTATCAACTTCATAACCTTCTCCTTCATGAACCCCAATCAGCTTGCAGAACTGCTTCCCGAACCTGCAATTGACCATATGGTGGACTGCAACATGTACCACATAATGCAACAATCTTGTAAAAAACAGAGTATGTCCATAAGAACTTAATCAAAAGTGAATCAAAACGAATTTCTAACAATAAACAGTAGGTTCATAAAATAAATAAATAAATAACTCAATTCATAGAAAATAACATGTAATTTCAACACAAATCGGAACATACTCAACTAAACAAGTTTTAATCAATGAAAGATAGAATCTAACAAAATTAACCAAAAATCGTCGAACATAATCAATGAAAGATAGAATCTAACAAAATTAACCAAAAATCGTCGAACAAAAATAATTAAACGTCTACAACATGTAATTGCTCACCTTCTGGAAAAACATCCAATTCAAATCTGATAATCGAATCAATTTCGATGTCGTATGCAATTTGAAATCAGATGAAAATTATGGAGCTGAAAGAAGGCAGAATCGTCTTCGATCAGGTTATGGAAATCAAAATTGTGGAACCTAAAATGCTGAAACTGAATAAAATTTGTTGCAATTGGAATCAAAATTGTCGACAATTGAAGATGGAATTGATGAAATTGCGGAATATCATTACCAGATTTGGATGAAAAAACGTGAATACCTGGAGAGAGATGACGAATCGCGTGAATATCATCTCTCGATTTGGAAGAAATCTGGAACAAAATTTGTGGAATAAGGAAAAATCGTGAATTGGGGGGAGGGGGGGAGAATAACAAATGCCAAAATTACCCTTTATCCTATTTTTTAAAATTGAAATTAGCTGCCACATGGCAGCATGACAATTGCCCGATTTCCAGATCCTACGGTTGAGAATGGTGGTATGGTGCGTTAGGCTCCTTTGCACCCTAAGTGTCCTATTTCCTTCTTAATCTCAGCCCTTGGATCCTTGAATTGGATGGTTGTGATCAATGCATTATTAGTCTATAATGTTGCATTATTAGCCGTTGTGCATTATTAGAATGAAAATGTGCATTATTAGTCTATAATGTTGCATTATTAGCCGCTGTGCATTATTAGAATGAAAATGTGCATTATTAAATGACACGTGGCATTAATCTAACCGTCAGATGACAAAATCGTGGGGCTAGGATTAAGAAGGAAAAAGGATTTGAATACATCCCTACATAGGGGAGCATTAAGCTCCTTTTACCCCTTTAGATACTATTTCCTTCTTAATATCAATCATTAGATGGATGGAATGGACGGACTAGATTAAAAGAGTAGATTTGATCCCGTGTTGCATTAATAGTTCATTTTTGTGCATTATAAGGGTAAAGCTGTAAAACAACAATGGATCCCACGCGTTTCAAAACAGAAGGCGTGATATTAGCGGGATATTCATTGAAACAGATTGACCTTCCATCCAATCACTCTCTCTCTCTCTCTCACAATACCTCTCTCTTCCCTCAACCCACGATCAAAACCCTTTCTCTCTCATTTCCATTCATTTGTGAACCCTGCCGCCACTAAAATCGGAGAATCTCCATTAGAATAGTCGACTGCTGTCGGCGTAACACCCTTGGGCGACGAAGCAACGTTGTAATCGGGGGGAGATTTTGAATCGACAACAAGGTAGGGTTCTAAAAGCTTCGATTTTTGGTACTATACCAGTTTGAGCGTTGTTTGTAGCCGGAAAAACATCATATAGTCGTCGATTCAGAGTTTTCAACTAAAAACGGTGACGATTTTGTCATACATTTGGTCGACATTTTTGAAAATCGCTACTGCTTTTTCATGTATTTTTGTTTTTTGTTCATTATTCAACCTTTTAGTAAATAAGAGTTCTGGGTTTGAGCTACGATCGATTTTATTTATCCGAAACACTCTTACCTTTTCTTCATGGTGCAGTTTTTCCTGTACAGGGTTTTCATTTTTGGTTAGGGTTCTAGGCATTATTGTCTTTTATAGTTAATTATTGCCCAACCAATTGTGTGTTTCTCGATGTTGTAGAAATCTTATTGTGTTGTGTTTGTTGGTCTGAAAAGTAGGATAACCATGTCGAAGAGAGGAAGGCCGTTTAAAACACAACCAACACCGAATGCAGGTGAGCAATCTAATTAAGCATATAATGTGTGTACATTATATTAGATGTTGGTGTATATTATGTTGTGTTTTTAAGTTAAATGTATTGGTTTCATAGTATGCTACGAGTTCTGTTAAGTTTTGGCTGTTCCCCCGAAGTGTGGGTGTGTTTGAGTAGGTGTTTTTGTTCATTTTATGCATTATTTGCTTGGTTTGACATAGTATAATTCTTTGGAAATAATTACATTATTCTGTGTAAAAGTGAAACATTATTTAAGCATATTTATGCATTACATTCTTTATCCAGATATGAAACATTATTTCAGTTCGTTTTTGCATTATTTGCTTGGTTTGACACATTGTAATTCTTTGAAAATCATTACATTGTTCTGTGTAAAAGTGAGACATTATTTAAGCAGATTTATGCATTACTTCTTTATCCAGATGTGAAACATTATATCAGTTCGTTGTTTGCATTATTTGCTTGGTTTGACACATTATTTGTGTGATGCTATACATTACTAAGCAGTATGTTGCATTTTTTTGTATGCATTTGACAGATGTACATTATTGGGTTAAATTTATGAATTATTTTGTTGATATTGTACATTATTTATTAATGATGGCATTAGGATATAAGTTAAACTATACATTGGTTAAATTTAAAGTTTTGCATTATTTATTCATTTTTTAACATTAATTAGCAAGATTTTTGCATTAAGGAATACATATGTGAAACATCTGTGTCTTATTTTGGTCAGCAACTAAGCAACATTGATTTGATTTTGAGGAAGCGGTAGTCGATGTCTTCCAATCGCATTGGCCCACAAGCTTCAGCATAGATTAGCCGAGGAAAAAGCAGAGACTAGTACAACCCGTGAAGATGTTGAGCCTAGAAAACCTAGAGGAAAAAAGGCAAACCATCTGTATTGTCGTCGCACCCTGACAGAGTTTTTGAATGCTTTAAAAAGTCTGACTCCAAGGCAGAAAGAAGATGTAAAGGAATTGCGTTGATAACTTATGTTGGAAGTTCAGGTAGCGGACTTGTTGCGTAGCTCGTTTTAAACAATATCAAGTTTTCTAAACTTGTGGAAATCCGATATATATTTTTGTATTAGGTGATAATATCATTATCTTAAACCATATAATGGATGAAAAGTAACGTATAATGCACAGTTTGAAATTTATAATGTATTATATGAATAACATAATGTATAATAAATTAGCTACTTTTTAACTTCTCTAATGGCTATAAATGAACGAATAATGTATGAAATGTGAATAATAATGTAATGAATGTGAATAATAATGTAATGAACTAATAAATTAGCTACTTTTTAACTTCTCTAATGGCTATATAATGTAATGAATGTGACTACTAATGTATGGAAAATGATAGTGATCGAATGAGCTAAATTACATATTTTATAACAAACCTTAACCAATCATGTGATGAATAATGCACTTTACAGTACTAATTGCGTATAGAAACTTATTTGCTTCGTTACAAATAATGTACAACTTTAATAATATTAATGTACAACGACATAATAATAATGTACTATATGTGAAGAATAATGTAACTGATCTCAGGTAGAGATGTGATATTGCGTAAAAAATAAAGTTCTTGTAGCTAATAATGCACTAACAACATAATAATAATGCATTTTTATTAGTGCATATAATGTACCAAAATGTATGACTAATGAGAATAAGTTAATGGATAACAGACGAAGACTAATCCGAAGAACAATAAAAATAAGATGGGATGGAGCTTCGTGATATTCAAAAAATCATCAACATTTCCTTTTGCCCTTGCGCAACGCATTCTCCTTCTCCATCTCTTTAAACATTGGACAATTTCTAGAATCATGACGGCCTCATCTCATCGCAAGCCTTACACCATCTCAAAGGCCTAGCGGCCTCCTTTATAGCCTTTTCTCTCTTGGAAATCATAACAAAAACATATCAGGAAAAGTATACATTACATAACATACATTGTACATTACTGATTAGCTAAACTACATTATACTTAAGTATTTGTACATTATATTTCTGGGTTAAAACTAAACTCTAGCAGAGATGACAACTAAACCCTATAGGAATGACTAAAACTCGTGAACTTTGACGACGGTTGTGTTACTTACTCCACGCTACACCCTGGCCCCAACGATTTCTAAACCCTTAGGGAAAGGATTTAAGTTGCGCCAAAACATCAAACACAGTCAATCTTTCTATATAAAATAACAACAAAAAATGCTCTAAAACATATACATTATACATTACAGTACATACATCGTCCATTACTGATTACATAAATTACATTACACATAGATATTTGTACATTATGTTTGTCAGTTAACACTACTCCCTAGCAGATATGATATCTGAACCCTAGATTAATGACTGAAACTCGTGGACTACGGCAAACGTTGTGTTACTTAATTCATACTACACCTCAGACCCAAGGATTGCTAAACCCTAGGAGAATAAATTAAACTAGCACCATACAATCAAACACTGCCAATCTTAAACTGCTCATGAAATTGTATAACTCAACCAAACAAAAGAGTCAGATCAAGGATTACTGCTGCAATCGGTTTTTAAGATTACAAAACAGTTTAATACTCAAAACAGGAACAAATTACATTACCTTCTTCCATTGTTGCAGAACAAGAACAAAATTCACGACGGGTCCAACTCTTTTGATTCGTGTAATTCACGACGGCTCCAAATTAACGATACATTCACGACGCCAGGCAAACGTTGTGTTACTTAATTCATACTACACCTCAGACCCAAGGATTGCTAAACCCTAGGAGAATAAATTAAACTAGCACCATACAATCAAACACTGCCAATCTTAAACTGCTCATGAAATTGTATAACTCAACCAAACAAAAGAGTCAGATCAAGGATTACTGCTGCAATCGGTTTTTAAGATTACAAAACAGTTTAATACTCAAAACAGGAACAAATTACATTACCTTCTTCCATTGTTGCAGAACAAGAACAAAATTCACGACGGGTCCAACTCTTTTGATTCGTGTAATTCACGACGGCTCCAAATTAACGATACATTCACGACGCCAATCTTCATACATGTTATTCTGATCCCATACTACATCCTAGCCCCAACGATAAATAAACCCTAGGGGAAAGGATTTTAGTTGGGCCAAAAAATCAAAACATGCCAATGTTACCGTATAAAATTACAACAAAAACTGCTATGAAACTTATACATTACAGTACATACATCGACCATTATTGATTCGAAAAATTACATTACACATAGATATTTGTGCATTATTTTAGGAAGTTGAAACTGCAAAATAGATTACATGATATCTAAACCCTACGGGGATAAATAAAACTACTGCCAAGGATTGAAAAAGAGTCATACTAAACAATACTGCTCAAATCAATTTTTTTTTAAGATTACAACCACGTTTAATACTCAAAACAATAACAAATTAAATTACCTTCTTCCATTGTTGGCGAACAAGAACAAAATTCAAAAAAGGTCAAACTTGAGAGAAGTGATTCACGACTGGAAGAAGTGTCGTTCACGACTGAAAGAAGTTGTAATACCCGCACCCTTACATTTCTTTTCCCTCGCCATTTTTTTTGTTTATCAAACTAAGGATGTGAAGTTCCCCGTTCATGATGAATTAATGAAACTTGAGCTTTTGTTGTGAATTTTTTTAGTTACAAGTAAAAGCTAAGTGATCAATTGAACTAAGAATTTGGAAATTTACATTGTAGAATATCATGAATTTTCGAATAACATTTCTAATACAACAAACGAACAACTAATGTCAAAAATACTACAATATGTGGATCAAGGCTTCAAAGAAAGAAAACAAAGAAAATAAAATTTAGATGCTTTTCGAGCCTTCCTCCTCAGGCCCAAATCGTGGCCCGTTTGAGCAACCCATCGGCCGAACGGCGGGCCGAATCCGAGAACATCAAAGCAGCCAAGGTGACCCACCTGCAATATGAGATAAAGCCTTAATTTTCAGCTAGGGAACAGGAGGTTAAATGGAGTTTTGTTTAAGGAATTGAGACAATCCTACCTTAGTGATAGAGGACTAAGGACCTACCCAAATGAGGAAAGCCAAATCTGCCTTTATACTCCTCTAAAAAAACAGCCGGCACACCAGCTTTTCTTAGTCACACAAACCACCAAAGTGAGTAAATGAGAAGTCCTCTGTCCTTAGCAAAACACCAAGTTCCTTCAAACAAGAGTAGTGGAGATCAAGGAAGTGAGAGATTTCTTGCAGCTTGCAAACAAATGAAGATATGAACCAAAGTACTATGAGAGCATGTGAGAACAAGTTAAATTAATTAGTCAAACTCTAGTACTCCAAGTAGCACCAAAATGTGTCATGTAAAAGGCTGCTTTGGGGATCAAGAACAAGAGATATGCTGGGCAATAAACCAAACAAGGTCAGCCTCATTAACTCCCCTAAGGTACACAAAATCAGCCTATAAAACAAGGGCCTCCACACCACATTCGAACTCCCTCCCACACTTCTCAAAATAATCAGCAAAATTCAGAGAGAGTTAGAAAGCTTGGTGCCTTAGGAGCTGATCTCAAGCAGCAACAAGGGCAGCCTCATTCCTTCACTTCATCAAGAGGTAAACACCTCAACACCCCAACACCTTATCTACATCATGTTTAGATCAATCATCACATAGCACAAGTGTTAACTATACTAAATCCAGCCTCACAGCAAGTAACGAGCTTTAATAATCAAGGGACCAACATTTCTTAACCAAACTCATAGGATAACTGCAGATTAGTAAAGCCCCAGTAGAACTCCAACTCTTAGAATCATAGAAACAACATTTAACATAGCAAGTTAAACAAGGTCAAGCTCATTCCAGAGAGCTAATGCTCCCTCCAAAATCAACTATAAAACACCTAAATCAAGAGCTCTAACATCACAGGGCTACTGCCCAAGCTTCAAACAATTATTTTAAGAAATGAAAGGGAGTAGTAGAGCTTAGCTTCGGAATCGAGAGTGGGACCAAACAGGGCTGTCCAGCTAGGGCCGAATGACGACGGAGCCGGTGAACTGACCGTACGGCGGCGCTGCTAGAGCTGCAGCGTGAGGAAGCGGCGACTTAGGCCTCGAACCGAAAGGGGGCAGAGATAGGTGTCGCGCCGTAAGCGGCGACGCGGCGCGGGCCGAGAACTCCTCCATGGCTTCAACGGAGAGGGGAATTCGAGAGTGGGAAGCCGATTTTCAGATGCGCCGACGGAGGAGGGAAACAGCAAGCAGAGCCGACGGCTGTGCTCCGGCGGCCGCGAGGCGGGGCGAACGGAGTCGATTTCCGCCGAGAAGGAAAGAAGAAGAGGGGAAAAGAGGAGATGGCCGGAGTGGCGCCAAGCGACGCAGCAGGCGGCAGCCCTGCTCGTCGGACAGCCGAGGACGAGCGGCGACCGCGAGGCGGCGGTGGCGGATGGCGGCGATTTCCGCCCAGAGAGAAGAGAGAGAGTTGGATTAGGTTTTGTGATGGATTTGGGAATTTTGTGAAGGAGAGAGAGAGATGTCGATGGTTATGGGTTAGGGAGAAATTGGGCTTCTCCCCTTTTTCTTTGTTTTGGGCTCAATGTATTTAGTGATGAAGTGGGCCGAAATGTTTTAAAGTGGAAAGGAGCATGGACCAATTTTATTTAACGAAGTTGGGCCTCTTGAGAAGTAATTTGAGGAATTTACATTGGGCCGGAAATGGTGTTTGTTTGGGCCAAGATTTAATTATGAGAAGTTGGAATTATTTAAGAATTGAGATGTAGCCCAATTAATTAATTTCCGAATAATTTATTTAGATTCCGGGAAAATAATGTAGAAAAGTGGGAGACGCGAAAGTCGACCGGCGTCGCCCCGCGACGCCTTGGGCGGCCACTAAGGAAATGGGAGGAAAGAGAGACGACGTTCTCGAGCCATGAAAATAATTAAGTTTAATAAAGAAGTGCTATTAATTAAATTTCCCGATTTAATTAATATGCAAGTTTCTAAAAATTCCCTAGAAGTGAACGAAGGATAAGAGAATTAATTAGGGGCATGCATTCCTAAGTATGAGTTTTTGTCTCGAGTCTAATTAGTATGTTGTTATGTTATGTTTTTCACAAAGGACTATCTCCGCAAGTTAAGATCAGAGCGAGAAATTCAAGTAAAGGAAATTAAGCGAACAAGGTGGGCTTTCTGTTCCTACTGGACCAGGAGTTCGTGAATTTCGGTTCACCAGAAATTAGTGAATGCGGGTTTGTAAGTGGGGTCAACCCATACATACCCGGTTCACTCAGTTCAGACATGGCATTAGTTCCAGGAAAAATAGATCATGATCACATATTTTACTTAGAAAATGCTTTTAGTGTCCTCGGGCCTTTTAAGATAAAACCCCGAGCTCACTCAGTAGTGGCTTGACAAAACTAGTTTTCTTTTCAGTAAAATATATTTCGGCACGTGTCCACTGAGTACACCAAGTACTCAGCCCTGCATATGTTTTAAAAATGTGCAGGTTGAGCAGTGATGACGGCGGCGGTGTTGAGCACAGACAAATGAAGATCCTTCGATAGAATAGTTCTTGGATGCGTCGTGTCTCCATACACGATGTCATCTGCTCTTGACTCTTCCGCTGCAATGTAAAAGTCGAGTTTACACTCCTTGTATTATGCACTCTGATTTATACATATATTCCAAGTTATTTCAGTTCATGTTCAGTCGTGCCACAGTTTCCCCCTTTCTTTCCCGCTTCTTTCATCCTCCCTTAGTCGCGATCAACCGAGCTTTCTATCCTTAGAAAGTGCGGTCGTGACAGATTAAATCAACTATATTTTAAATATGATTTCAATGTGATCTGTTTATCGATTATTTTTTTTATATATTTATTATATGTATAAACGGGTGGTAATCTAAAACATGATTGAGCATGTAATCTACAATCATTGTTTTTTTATATTCATCCCAGAATACTATTTTTTTGTATTTGTTTCAACAATGTAGCACTTCTTCACACAGAGACAATAATAAAATTAATGACAAGTGTCAGGAAAAGAAAAAGAAGTATAATACTGATATTAGTAGTGAATAGACCTAAGAACTCTAATATTTATTCCATCTTTTACTGTGAATGTGAATTTACGAAAGTTCCAATGTGCATTCAAAAAGTTCACATGCATAACAATTTGATAGTACTATATAACAGTAGTAAAGTTCACATGTATCAATAATACATGATTACGTACTTATTTGATTACTATAAATATCGTCGTATGCGCATCACGTTGGGCTGAAGTACAAATTTACTAATCATATGAATGTCATTTGATTGACAATTTAATGTGATTAGGGAACAACAGTCCAAGGGTTTAGTAGTCCATGAGGCTAGGGTGTAGCACCGACTCAATGGCATAGTGTTCACTAAGTGATTGAAGTTAAATCCATCCCCAAAGGGTTTAGTAATCGATAGGGCTAGGTTGTAGTACCGACTTAGCAACATAGTTTACAATTTAACAACACTGTGTAATGTACTTTTTGCTATGCAATATTTTATATAAAATATAAAATATTAACTATATAGATTTAAAATATTAAATAGATGAGTTAAGAACATGTGATTTTTTAAGCAAAGTTCGATTGTAATGTTCAAAAATTAAAATTTCATGAAATTCAAATCACTTTATTATATATTGCAAGATTTGATTATGTTTTTATTGATTTTGATTGGAGAGCGTAAAAGATATAAATATAATGGAGAATTAAAATTATGAAATTATTAAAATCACAACAGTAAACTAAATTAATATTAATATGATATATTTAGTATAAACAATTGATTTTGTTGCAAAGTGTATTTTATAAAGAAACAGAGAAAACATCAATCATATAGCTTTAAAATATGAAATAGATGATTTAAGAATACAAGAATTATTTTAACGAGATTCGACTGTAGCATTCCAAACATAAAAGAAATTAAAGAAATTGAAATTTTAAAAATTAAAGAAACAAAATCAAAATTACATATTTTAACGAGATTCGACTGTAATCATACGTTTATATTACATATCATGATATATCAAAGTAATATTAATCGTTAATTACTTATATTCAATTCGTTGTTCTTTGTATATTAATAGTAATTTTCCTATATTGTAAAGTTTTAAAGTGACTAAATCATTTATTTTTATGACAAAAAGTAATAGTAGTACTACTCATAATATTTTAAAACTTATCGTGAAGAGATATCATTAATATTAAAAGAACAGTACTACTCTAAATTTGGAAGAAATATCGTGGAAAGGTGTCATTAAGAAAATTAAAAAAACGGAAGAATGGGAAGGGATTAATAAAATTGTATCATTGATGTATTATCGTACAAAACTTTTGGGCACGGAGTGTGTTAAATAATTTCCTTTATTCATACCTCGCACGGATTATAGATGTGGTACGAATTTCGTCAGATGCGCAACGCGCTGGGAATATACTAGATCATAGCAAAATTAATCAAAATTTAAGTTAATAGATGTTAATATTTGTAATGAATATCATGTTATCTATAATAGTGTCATAAACATAATACAAAACAGATAGAATTTTGCAATAAATGAAATTTCCCCCCAAATAAAACAAAGTACAATATTTGACTAATTTCATTTATTCATACCTCGCAAAGATTAAAGTGTAACACCCCGCTTTTTCGAGCCCTAATTTTGATGACGTGGGAGACGTGAATTAAACGATGAATGAATTTATTGCATGAGTTTCTATGACCGAGTTGTGTCTAGGGTTGCGTTGGAGTTTGAAAAGTCAAACTTGTTGAATATATGACGTGGCATGTGAATATTTGAATTAAAGGAATTATGAGGTGAATTATTTGTTTAAGGGTGGGTGAGAATATTAGGAAAAATTTCCATAAATACTAGCCACCTAATTCTTGAGATTTTCGAACCCCTTGACTCTTTGGAGAGGGAATTCTATTTTTCCGGATTTAATAATTATTGGGATATTTATCCAAATTAAATCCAAAATCCAATTATTCTCTATCTCTTAATGAGAAAAAAATCGCACCCTATTATTTCTAAGGTGATTTCGAAAATCACCTATTCTTGGGAAGGAAGAATTAATTTTATTTTAATTGATCCCTTATTTGATTTCCTTCCATACCTAGAATTTAAATATTCTACTAAATCTTTCCATGCCTCAAGAGATCTTGCCATATCTTGTTTTAGTTAATATTAAAAATCCATTCCTTATTTAAAAGGCCTACTACATGCGTATTTCCAATCCCTAGTTGGGAGAATTCTTATTTTTATTTTGCTCCGTGATATTTTATTCTACTCCGTAAACTATACCAAAACAAAATCTTGGCTAATTAAGAGCCATATATTTCGAAATTTCCATGCTTGATACCCTAGTTTATTTTTGTTATTTCTTCTTCCCTACTCCACAATATTTTAATTGTGTAGAATCAAATCTTACCAAATATTCTATTTATTTACCTAAAGATTTTATTGAGCACTATAAATAAGAGAAACCCCTAACCCTAGCCATCACAATTTTCGCCCCCTCCCTCTTTTCACACTCTCTCAATTATCTTCTACTTTTCTCCAATAATCCTCCATCCTTTGAGAAGAAATAGAGTTTGAGCCTCAAGATTTTTGAAGAACCAAGTCTTTACTTCGTTTCTATCGTTTGTTTTTCTCAAAAAGGTATTCTAATATTAATCTTCTTCTTTCTACTCGATTCCTCTTCTTTCTAACCGATTAATCGGTATTCTTGAACCCTCATGCATCTTGTTTGAGTGAAAGTGGGATAAAGGGAATATGGAAAACATGTAGGTGTGTGTGTGTGTGTGTGTGTGGCGTGTGTGTGCGTGGCGTGGTGTGTATGCGTGTTGCGTGTGTGTGTTGTGTCTATGTTGGCAAAATACTCTTGTGTGACATATGTTGATGTTAGATCTAGAGTTGAGATGCGAATGGAACTTATGTGATGAACATGGCCTTGATTGATGATGTTAAGATAAATCGATGGGTAAAGGGAAAGCGTTGAGACATGCATGAGTTAGGAGTTCGTGTTGAATCTGATTTGTGATATATGCCTATGTGATTAAAAGGTGAAACCTCGGTTGCGAAGCAGGATAACAAAGGAAAGAACATACTTGAAATCTAAGCAATCGAGGTGGGCTTTATTCTCAAACTCTTTTATGTTGCAAATTTATGAAAGTGGAGAGATAAGGGTGGTTTAACTGTTATGCCATGCCTATGTCTGTTTTGTTGTGATGATGTGTGCCTAATGCCTAGTTTGTGAGTACGCTCCATTAGGCTACAGTGGCTATGGATATGTATAAACGAATTCGGGTCTGAGTACGGGCCGCAAACCCTACCAGGCTGTGTACACGGTGGGATCGGGAGCCGTCCTTGCTAGTCGGCAGGTCTCGTGGGTGAAAATGTGGCCACACTTTCGTCGCACTATGGAAAGATTGTGATTGTGATTGAGATTGTGATTGTGGATATTGATGAGAAAGCGGGGAGATGTTTGACTGGCCAGTCTATGGAAATTATTTTTGTGTTACTCGTTGAATATTTATTTTGATAACTGTAAAACCTCGAGTTCACTATGTTAAGGGTGGCATAACTTGTTAAATAAAATGTTTTGGCACGAGTCCACTGAGTATTTTAAAATACTCAGCCCTACATGTGTTTTCCTTATGTGCAGGTTGAACGACGACGAGCGGCGGCGAGTGTTGAGCATATTAACTAATTAAGATGGATGTTTTGAACTTCAAGCGTAGTTGTGTCTTCATACATAGCTGCACTCTTGGTCGTTTCCGCTGAATTTTCTTCGAAACACTTTAGTATTATTCGGATATTTTGCACTTGTTCCTTTCGTTTTAGAATCTTGAGACATCTTGTGGTATCATTGGGATTTGTTGAACTCTTAAGTTTTGATCATACTTTATAGTACTTATCCTTCATTTATTTCTCTTGATTAAACCGACTCTGATAGTTCGTTTGATACCTAGGCCAAGCCTCTTTAAATGAATCCCTAGCCTATGTTAAATTCTTTTAAGTCCGTTTTGGTAGCAGTCGCCGCATTTATTGTACCCTAGGAGGGCGGGCTGTTACAGATGGTATCAGAGCCTCAGTTCTTTCCGCTCTGGACCCAAGAGTCTTTTCAAAATTTAAAATTTATCCTTGTCACCATTTTCTAACGCACTAAATATGGAAGGCTCAACACCGCAACTTGTCCCGTTCAACCACGAAGAAAGAGGTACAAAATATTGCTATGACTTATGATTGAAATAGATTGCTCTTAAAAATTTCGGTGGGAAATGTTATTTTGTGAAAATAGAAAGCATGCCATAAGTGTTGGAAATATTGTGAATGTGAAGCAATGCTTCTCGAATGGTGATCCGTTGAATGTTGTATGAGAACTTGTTAAAATTGTGAAATGCGAATGTGATTACGTGAGATTATGTTGCAATGTTTGTGATGCTTAGACCTGGACTTCTTGGAACCTAGCATGCCTTAGTTGTACGATCACAGCGCTTATATCTACAAGAAACGCGGAATGACTAGTATGAGACTTCAAGCTATGCTTGAAATTATCGAGTGCCTAAGAAGTAGGCTAGAACTTAGTTGTAAGTTGACAACTGCAATATCACTTTCCTGAGTGATAAAACCAACGAAAATATATATATTCCGAACTTTGGTGTATCCTTACAATGGCGAGATCATACCTAAGATCTAATAAAACTATGCAGTCTTCAAAGTGGCGACGCGACACAAATACTACGACGTTTACGACACATTAAGACTACGTGTATAATGGCAATCGAAAAAGACTATGTGACATGGAAAGAAGAAGACTTTGAAGATGCGACCATCAAAATAGTTATTAATTTCGACGATACGATGAATCTCAACTTGGAGTCCACGGTTTCATAGAACGACGTTGCCATGATCAAGCTCGGAAAAATGTGCGAGGGAGTGCGACCTTCGTAGTTAGAATGACCGATTTTTAAATCAACAGTACTTACTTGGATCCTAAGTTCTTTTCGGGACGTTTTGAATAGCCGTGAGCCTTGTCTATTTAAACATCTTGGTTGACTCGCAATTTGCAAGTGATGTCCATTATTTCTTTTCCTATATCGAGTCATGGCTCACTTGACTTGAAAATTTGTGTTTGCCCTTGTAACCTTGGACATCTTGATTGAGTAGACTTCTTTAATTCGTCACTCATAAGGACGATATTTGATTTTATGAGCTTCCGACATTGAACTTTAATCCTAAAGTTGTTTGTAACTTATGACCTTCAGTATGATCACATCTCCAGACCTGTTTTTCTTCAAAGGATGGAATATTCTTCTTGGAACTTTGGTTCACCCCTTTATTTTGTAACCATGTTTGTGGCAAGCTCTTTCTGGCAGAAGTGAAATTCTTTTTAGCTCGGTTTCACTACATATATTGTTTCACACCCAATGATTTTTCTTTCTTCAGCACCAAGTTAAGGCTATCATGTTCTCTTCTTCCTTAACGGTTCTGAAAAGTTCCAATCACTTTGAGTTGCCCTCAACAAACCCGTCGAACCCTTATTAGTGCAACTTCATGACATTTGTCTATATTCCTAAATTCTGACGCGACTGATTGTTTTAGGCCTTGACATGTTTGATCAATAACCGCTGTCCGAAATTTTTGCAAATTTTGATCGGGCAGTCTGGTATGGAATTTGAGATTTCTAAAGCTTTTATTCACCTTACCATTTTACCTTCGCATTGGCGTTACTCCTTTTCGTTCGTTGTACTGAGACCCCTTTGAGACCACATTTTGATATTCTATGGGAAATTCGCACCTTTTATTATTTTATCTTGCACTGAGCCACTTCTACTCTTTTCTACCTTATTGCGAGAATGTACTTGCCCGTTCTATTTTTTTCTCCCAAGCATCTTTCATCTTGTGGTGCAACCTTATTGTCTCTTTTCTTGCGCAACTGTTTTCCTACAATGCGATTGAGTGGTCATTCCTTGGACCCTGCTTGTAGAAAGAATCAAACTTTTCTTTCAAATATACCACATCACTATTATTGGATTTGAATAAGTACGCTAACGACTCGAGTGAAAATGAATTAGAATGCCGCCTAGACCCAACGTAGGACGTGGGAATCAGGAATCCACTTCCCAGGCTTCGGAAGAAGAAAGTGTGACGCAACCAAGGCCGCCACCACCACCTCCACGAGTAGATAGGGAAATCGTGAAATTGTTCCTACCTTCGACGGAATGGGCGAACCAGCGAAGGCTGAAACTTGGGTACGCGCGTTGGAGCGCATCTTCAAGACTTTGGTGTGAAACGGCGAGGAGAAAATGATTTGCGTGACGCATCAACTGACCGGGTCCGCCGACTTTTGGTGGGATACTAAGCTGAAGACCATGCCCCAGGATCGAGTGGACGGGATGACGTGGGAGGACTTCAAGACCGAGGTATATGACAAGTACATACCTAAGAGCTACCGCAAAGCAAAGGCAGCCGAGTTTCATAACCTCACCCAGGGACGCCTGTCCGTAACTGAATACGACCGCGCGCTCTGTAACATGACTCGCTATGCGCCGGAACAGACGGATACTGACGAGAAGCTGGCCGATAAGTTTCGTGAGGGCCTAAGACATGAGATTAAGATGGCATTGGCTGTCCGTGGGACACTTACGTACGCCGAGGCGCTGGCCCTCGCACTGGATGTTGAGGCAGCGATGCCAAAGGAGAGGAGCGTGGGGAACACTACGCTGGCACTACCCCCGCCACGCCCTAACCATGATAAGAGAAGGTGGGACGAGAGTAGGGCTCACTACGACAACAAGCGATACCGCCCCACCCAGAACCGACCGTTGTACGGAGGAGGGCAGACTTCGTTCAATCCGAGGAGCGACCCCCGGGCCAGACCACCCCAATGCAATGTTTGCGCCAAGTACTATTTTGGGGAGTGTAGAGTGCCGAACCTGACTAGGTGTTTCAACTGTGGGAGAAACGGTCACGTCTCTAGGGAGTGTCCGAGTAAGAACATGGGAACCGGGGCGAGGCAAAACAATCAAGGATTCCGTCAGCAGCCGAGGGCTCCACCAACGGGATCGGGAGTGAACCGGGATCAACCTAAGCGGCAATGAACGAGGATAAGATGATGGAACTGTACCTAGAACTCTTCCCATGAAGGTATCAAATTTCGGGACAAAATTTCTTTTAAGAGTGGTAGAATGTAACACCCCGCTTTTTCGAGCCCTAATTTTGATGACGTGGGAGACGTGAATTAAACGATGAATGAATTTATTGCATGAGTTTCTATGACCGAGTTGTGTCTAGGATTGCGTTGGAGTTTGAAAAGTCAAACTTGTTGAATATATGACGTGGCATGTGAATATTTGAATTAAAGAAATTATGAGGTGAATTATTTGTTTAAGGGTGGGTGAGAATATTAGGGAAAATTTCAATAAATACTAGCCACCTAATTCTTGAGATTTTCGAATCCCTTGACTCTTTGGAGAGGGAATTCTATTTTTCCGGATTTAATTTAATTATTGGGATATTTATCCAAATTAAATCCAAAACCCAATGATTCTCTATCTCTTAATGAGAAAAAAATCGCACCCTATTATTTCTAAGGTGATTTCGAAAATCACCTGTACTTGGGAAGGAAGAATTTATTTTATTTTAATTGATCCCTTATTTGATTTCCTTCCATACCTAGAATTTAAATATTCCACTAAATCTTTCCATACCTCAAGAGATCTTGCCATATCTTGTTTTAGTTAATATTAAAAATCCATTCCTTATTTAAAAGGCCTACTACACGCCTATTTCCAATCCCTAGTTGGGAGAATTCTTATTTTTATTTTGCTCCGTGATATTTTATTCTACTCCGTAAAATATACCAAAACAAAATCTTGGCTAATTAAGAGCCATATATTTCGAAATTTCCATGCTTGATACCCTAGTTTATTTTTGTTATTTCTTCTTCCCTACTCCACAATATTTTAATTGTGTAGAATCAAATCTTACCAAATATTCTATTTATTTACCTAAAGATTTTATTGAGCACTATAAATAAGAGAAACCCCTAACCCTAGCCATCACAATTTTCGCCCCCTCCCTCTTTTCACACTCTCTCAATTATCTTCTACTTTTCTCCAATAATCCTCCATCCTTTGAGAAGAAATAGAGTTTGAGCCTCAAGATTTTTGAAGAACCAAGTCTTTACTTCGTTTCTACCGTTCGTTTTTCTCAAAAAGGTATTCTAATACTAATCTTCTTCTTTCTACTCGATTCCTCTTCTTTCTAACCGATTAATCAGTATTCTTGAACCCTCATGCATCTTGTTTGAGTGAAAGTGGGATAAAGGGAATATGGAAAACATGTAGGTGTGTGTGTGTGTGTGTGGCGTGTGCGTGTGCGTGGCGTGGTGTGTATGCGTGTTGCGTGTGTGTGTTGTGTGTATGTTGGCAAAATACTCTTGTGTGACATATGTTGATGTTAGATCTAGAGTTGAGATGCGAATGGAACTTATGTGATGAACATGGCCTTAATTGATGATGTTAAGATAAATCGATGGGAAAAGGGAAAGCGTTGAGACATGCATGAGTTAGGAGTTCGTGTTGAATCTGATTTGTGATATATGCCTACGTGATTAAAAGGTGAAACCTCGGTTGCGAAGCAGGATAACAAAGGAAAGAACATACTTGAAATCTAAGCAGTCGAGGTGGGCTTTATTCTCAAACTCATTTATATTGCAAATTTATGAAAGTGGAGAGATAAGGGCGGTTTAACTGTTATGCCATGTCTATGTTTGTTTTGTTGTGATGATGTGTGCCTGATACCTAGTTTGTGAGTACGCTCCATTAGGCTACAGTGGCTATGGATATGTATAAACGAATTCGGGTCTGAGTACGGGCCGCAAACCCTACCAGGCTGTGTACACGGTGGGATCGGGAGCCGTCCTTGCTAGTCGGCCGGTCTCGTGGGCGAAAAGTGTGGCCACACTTTTGTCGCACTATGGAAAGATTGTGATTGTGATTGAGATTGTGATTGTGGATATTGATGAGAAAGCGGGGAGATGTTTGACTGGCCAGTCTATGGAAATTATTTTTGTGGTACTCGTTGAATATTTATTTTGATAACTTTAAAACCTTGAGTTCACTATGTTAAGGGTGGCATAACTTGTTAAATAAAATGTTTTGGCACGAGTCCACTGAGTATTTCAAAGTACTCAGCCCTACATGTGTTTTCCTTATGTGCAGCTTGAACGACGACGAGCGGCGGCGGGTATTGAGCATATTAACTAATTAAGATGGATGTTTTGAACTTCAAGCGTAGTTGTGTCTTCATACATAGCTGCACTTTCTCTTGGTCGTTTCCGCTGAATTTTCTTCGAAACACTTTAGTATTATTCGGATATTTTGCACTTGTTCCTTTCGTTTTAGAATCTTGAGACATCTTGTGGTATCATTGGGATTTGTTGAACTCTTAAGTTTTGATCATACTTTATAGTACTTATCCTTCATTTATTTCTCTTGATTAAATCGACTCTGATAGTTCGTTTGATACCTAGGCCAAGCCTCTTTAAATGAAACCCTAGCCTATGTTAAATTCTTTTAAGTCCGTTTTGGTAGCAGTCGCCGCATTTATTGTACCCTAGGAGGGCGGGCTGTTACATAAAGTGTGACACATATATTTCAAGATATGAAGTAGTAAATTTGAAGAATGTTTTCATGTGCTTTTATATGTAGTAGTACTATAAGTCGATAGTTTACTTTACAACTATTCTGAAGTAATTTCAAAGAATTGATATTGTATTAATATTGTACATACAACATCATATTTATTCTTAAATATGCAAAAATAGTACTCCCTCCATCCCAGAGTATTAGACTCGTTTCTTTTGGGCACAGGATTTTAGGAGGTGATATTTAAATAGTTAAAGTGGAGAGAGTAAAGTATGAGAGAGGGAAAAAGTAGGGGAGAGAAGAGAGAAAAAAGTAGGTAGAGAATAAAATAAGATAGATGCTTTTTGCTAAAAAAGGAAATGAGTCTAATATGTTGGGACATCCCAAAAAGGAAAGTTGGTCTAATACCTTGGGACGGAGGGAGTAACTAATTCAAGAAAGTAATATCATAATAGTCAAATAAGGTAAGATGTATAATAATAATAATATCTGCTAAAGTAAATAAAAATATAATAGTGTATGATAGTAATAAATAGAAAAACATTAATATACTTCATTGTGTTGTTCTACGAAAAATTAAATCCATGTTTTTTTACAATGGATGCACCGTAGTTGTTATTATTATCGATTTGGATATTTGATTGTCCAAATTATTTAAAAGATAGTATGTATTCATAAATTATAGGGATACACAGATATTTCAAATTTTATTCCATATTTTATATATATGTATTCTCCATTGACAACTCAGTAATAAATTACAATTGTAACTAAATGAATATGTAATAAATTATTCATATCTCACACGAGTTAGTATATGATTTACTACGAATTTTGTCTGCTGCGCAACGCGCGGGGGATATACTAGTTTAGAGAAATAAGTGAAGTTTTGAGGGTATTTTGGGAATTTAAAAGTTGAAAAAACAAGGCAAATTCATTCCATGAATTTCATCGATTAGTTAATTATGGAGTAGCTTAAATAAAAAAAATATAAATTCATAATCCAAACTAGAATTATTATTTAAATAAAACTTTTTTTTATTAACTGAATTCAATCAGAGACTGGAATAAGTGGAGTGAGTGGGAGGTTTTTTAAGTGCATATGAATACGGTTGAGTTTTCATGTTCGAACTTTTCCCTATTGTGGTTCCGGTTTCCTTTTCCTACCATAGCTATCAGGAGACATCGAAGGATGCTTACATGTTAAGGAACTGTGGGAGCTCGATGGATAGTTCGAACTCTAAAGCCTTTGATCGCAACTCCGAATAGACAGTGACTGCCAGTTCTGAGTCACGAATAAGCTTACATATATCTCAATATAAGGGAATACGGTCTCTGAGGTGATAGACAAGTACAATTTTTTTTTCTTTTTTTTCTTTTCCTGTTTTCAATCATATTTTCTCTGTTTATGATGTCAGGTATGAGCAGGCTGAACTCATAGAGTTGGGATTGGAGAAATGACAGAACAGATCAAGTAGGTGCCTTAATTAATTTTAGTTACATTTATATCTTTTGAATATTTAAACAATGATTATGCATTATGGTGGAGAGCTTGAGGCAACAGACGGAATGAATCCCCTAGATGTTGTTGTCCGCATATTAAACAATCAACTGAGTTCATTGATGTGGACTGATGAGAAGGTCGGCCTCTTCTTCACTTAGCTTAGCATGTTTTAGGCTGTTTGTTTTATAGTATTGTATTATTAGACCGAATGTTAACTTGTGTAAGCCTTTGATCGCAGCTCCGAAGACCCAGTGACTGCCAGTTCTGAGTCGGGAATATCTGCTCAAATCGCGAGCAAAGCTTGAAGAAACGTGAATGCTAGGAGTAGTACGAAGCTTTTGTCGTTGGGTGGGAATCATTCTTCATCGATGATTAATACACGAGAGAGTGAGACTTGTCATAGCTGGGCTTGAGGCAGAAGTTCCGAAAGGGAGCGATGATGTGAAATACGGCTCTAGAGAAACAACGACGAAGCATGGAATGTCAGGGGAGGGTGGGAGCGTAGTGGTAACGAAAGGGAAGACGGGCTCTGAGGTGATGGACAAGTACAATGATGAGATTCAGGTGTACGAATCTGCAGATTCATCGATGGTGAAACATGGTAAGAAAAATATGACGGGCGAGGATGACAAAGCTATTGCTGGATTTGATCTCAACGAAGACTTGAACGAGAGTGATGTGTTCAGCCGGTTTTGCCTTGTGTCATCTCATAGTGTAATACACGTCGTAGCAAAACCTGGTATACCAAGCGGTAGACGGCCTATGACGCCATTAAAATTCGAAGGGGGCCTAGGCTGGAAGGGTACTGCCCAAACAAGTGCTTTTCATTCCACGAATCACGGGCCGAACTCCAGGGTTTCACTGGAATCGACCTCAATGTTGACATTGAAGATGATATTGTTGCTTATGGGACTCCAACGGTGCGTGCTTCGACTCTGCAAGACTCTCATCCAAAAGCTGACAGGAAGCAAGCCAAGACAAAATTCTCAAAGATTTGACAATGATTTTTCTATAAAGCGTTGCAAGAGAACAATGTATATGAATGCTAATCCGGAGAAAATGGAGGGCTTACTAGAAATTTCAGAAGATGAAGCGTGAAGAAGAGGATGGAGGCTCCCGCAACAACATCCAAATAACCAACTACTAGCCAAACATTGAAAATCAACAAAAAAGAAGCACGCTTCCATGAATTAGTGACAAAGAATGTGAATAGGGCAGTGAAGGAACATGAATACGAGAGAAGAAGAAAAATCAATGCATCAGAGTCAATATTAGTAATACTTTGTTTATTTGGTTAGGGTACACGTTTTTACTATAAATTTTCTTCTTTTTTATACATACATTTTATGTATTTATTTAAACACAATAAAAATACACTTTAAAGGGTTTAGATTTGGTGGTTGTTGATATCTAAATCCTCATCATTATTTATTAAAGTTCTATCATTTTCGTTTACATATATCTCTATGTACTATATTTCTAGCCATTGAATATGAAATTAAACGATTCAGATTTGATGGTTGTTAATTAGTGATTCTTTGATTGATTGACAATTTAGTAAAACTACTATATTTTTGTTTCACATCTCAATAATACACATTGAAATTATTTTTCAAATTAACTGCATTTAAATGCAAATTTATTCTATATCTAAAGCATATTTATCAGTACTATCGTTATCATCATATAATAAAATTATTCTTATATTAAATTTTTACACAAACTACACTTAATTCACAATTTTATATATCACAACTTTGTTTCAATAAATTATTTCTTATATTAAATGTATTATGTTATATATTTATGTTAAATATATTTTTAATTATAGACCTTATAATGGTATTGTTTCGTATTCCATATAAATACTTCATAACTTGATTTAAATAAAAATGGACTGTGCATAGCACGGGTGTGATACTAGTAAAATTAATAATGAAGATGAATTAAAGTAGAATATGTAAAAAATCAGGAGAGATAGAGCGTTAATTTTAACAAAAGAAAAAATTACTCAATTGTATTGTAGCACCCGCTTCTTTTATTATCTTTTCATATATGTTAACGTCGAACTAGAAATCTATCGTTCTCTTGTTTCGTGAAAATAAATGGAACTCGAGCCTTTGATGAACTTAATAGTGTTAATTGCAAAGTAAAAGTTAAATTCATCCTCTCACCTGTCGATAGCCGGTGGAGCGAGGCGGGGTGGAGGCCGAAGCTGCCGCCGGTACATGCACGCTAGCGGCGGCAGCTCTGTACAGAGAAGAGGCGGCGACCGATGGCGGCGTTGGTTCCAAAATCTTCCAGCGACGACGGCGGCACGAGATCGTCGCAAATTGACGCCGAGCTGACGGCGAGCGGGTGAGGCGGCGGCACCGCCGAGAGAGAAGAGAAAGTTGGAGTAGGGTTTTGAGTTGGTTTGCGAAAATGAGGTTGAGAGAGAGAGGAGGGGAAAGCGGCTGAGTCTCCGGCGACGCACGGGGAGGCGCCGATCGGAGCGGCTGGCGGCGGAAGGTGAGGAGGCGCCGCCGAGCTCTCTCTCTCTGTTTTAGGGTTTCGAATTAGGGATGAAAATGAGAGAGGGCCGATGGATTTAGGAAAGGAGTATTGGGCCACCTTTTTTTTCTCATGTGTTGGGCCTTAGCAAATTGATTAATGTCTTGTACTGCCTTGTCTTGGACGTTTCCGCTGTAATAGAATTCTATGTTAGAAGGATTGTGAACCTAGATCGCACTCTGACTTTATGTTGTCCCATTTCACTTTCACCTGCGAGACTTTTGTCCTAGGCTTCTTCTTATAAATCATGTATACTTTTCATCCCTTGATTCTAAGGTGCTATTGAATCACGTTTAGATGCAGTCACCATCATTAGGAAGTTTGTGGTCGTGACATGTATCGAGGTAGCCCAAAAAAAGTATACATATTTAACATGGAACATAGAGTATATAATTATTTGTAAAATATTCAAATCATCCAAAATTCAAATTAGATTGTAATTATTGTTTTGAATGTTGTTAGTAATTTTAACTAGGTTAAGATTATAATTATTTGCTGCTATATTCATTAGTAGCCCTTCGTCCATAAAAAAATAGTTTCTTTTATACATGACACGAGTTTTAATGAGAAATTTGTAAAGTATGAAAGAATGAAAAAAAGTAGGTAAAGTAAAAAAGATATGGAGAAAAAGTGAGTAAAATATGAGTGAGCAACTTTCCATTTTAGAAAAAAGACTATTTATTGTGGACATCCCAAAATGGCAAAAATGAAACTAGTTTTCGCAGACAGAGAGAGTAGTATTTTAATAAAGTTTTAAATACATAAATATGGTTATCATTATTAGCATTTTAATAAAATATTAAAATAAAGTATTGGGTGTCATACCAAAATAAATTACTATCTCCATCTTTCAAAAACATAAATTTTTCTCACTCGTACTTTCTTCTCAATTTATTTAACAACTAAACATCACTACCTAAAAGTATGTGCCTAAAAGAAATATCTCATATACAATGGGACGAAAGAAGTAGTATTTTTATGGCCCATAACATGTGTATGGGATCTAGAAATACACTTGAGTTTAAGTCTTAGGTTCCGCCTGGTAAATGGATTTGATAATGTGGAATTGGAATCTCCAACTTCAAATCCGTATCATAAAAACATTTAAATTTATAATTGAATTATAATTGCAAGTCCATTCAGTTTTACAATTTGAATTCCATAACTAAAGTAGATAACTGAAATTCCAAAAAGTGGTAAAATTAAATACCTTCAAACACTACGTACCCATAGCATGCACACGACACACACAAAGTGTGTCCACATTCAAACAATGCACACACAATACATACAGACAACGCCACACATTATAGACACACAAACACATACACACAACACACAAAAACACAAAACACAACAAACACAATTCACACACAATTCACACACATACATACATGCCATACAAATTACACACACATACACAATACACACATGCTCAAACTTACATTGCACACGATACACACATTGTCACGAACCCACACATTCTACATGTTTTATGATTTCAACTCTTTTTAAAAGAGGATACGTGCGTAGGGCACGAAAAGGACACCATTCAACACGTTACTCACATCCCTGAATAGTGAATTCATAATTTAGGGAGCGACGAATTCACTATGTTAGAATGGAGCCTCACGTTACAAAAATATAAAGTAAGAAAGTATACTTAAATAACTAATGAGCCACACCTCTAGTTAAAAATCTATATTTGAATGGAACCTCATTAAATTTTGTTGGTATTCCCATACTTATCATGTACGACTTCAGCCAATAGTATTGCATTGAGTCACCGTAAAATTGGACAAGAGAAATTCACCGAGCTTTAGTTTACCATAAATCATTGTTGCAAGTGTATGGCATGCAAATATACCTCCAATCTAGAGTTTGTATCTTGCATGTTAAATAAGTACTCTATTAATTAGTTCTAATAATGAGTGTGGCTTTTATTTCACCCAGCAATACTTATCTTGCGTTACATAATATGCCATTCTTTCCTAAATTTTACGGAGAGTTTGGTTCGATTGATGTGATACATAATATAAATGGGATAGATAGTGTAAGATGTGTGCATGCGTTATCCTAATGATACTATAGTTAATGTAGAAGTCGAAGGTCTCAGGATCAAGTATGACGTGGTCTTTACTGATCATTTATCAATAAAAAATAGAATAGCGTATATATGATTGAATTATACTAATAATTTTGTTAGTTTTATGTTTGAATTGATTGACTGTACTATAGGATTAATTAAAAAAATGTAATAAAATTATGGTTCTTCTTATAAAATCATGCACAAATATGTAAAACTGAACACAAATAAAACCGGTAACATAGTCACTGAATTGAATGATTAAGATGAGTTAACGCTCCCAAGTTTAATCATGTAAACAAAGTATTTAATTAAACTTAATTGTTTAATTAATTGTGACTCTTCATATTTTGTTTAGAATATAGTCAAAAGAAACAGAAAGATAAGAAGTACTAACATTCATAAAAGACTGAGTACAGCATACAAATAAGTTATACTCCACTCTTGTTAGATTCTACTTCATATTCAAATACTCCCTCCTCCAACAAAAAAATAGATCACTTTGTGTATGTCACAAGTTTTAATATAGAATTGGTAAAGTAAGAGAGATGAGGAGAAAAAGTAGGTGAAGTAAGAGAGATAGGGAGAAAAAGTGAGTGAAGTAGGAGAGAGGGAAGAAAAAGTGGAAAAAATATGAGGGATAAACTTTTCATTTTAAGAAAGTAATCTATTTTTTATGGACGTCCCAAAATGGCAAAAGTGATCTATTGTTTGTGGACGGAGGGAGTACAAAATATCTACGATAATTATTGCAATATTTTATATATGTATAGTGTAATCATTTTATCATAGCAACATTTATGGTCCAATGGTGTAAACTTTATTCTTTTGACACTCTCCCAACTGTTTAGCTTTGCGCTCACATTTATTCCTACAAAATAAGTTATACAACCTCTTATTCCAGTTTAAAGTAAATGCAGAAATTATGACAAAAAAATTAAGCTATTATGACAAAAAATGCAGAAAAGAAATAAATTAACAAAAATAAATGTTTTGGATTCTTTATCACCTTTTAATGTCTAACCTGTGATTTGTGTCGACTAAAATTTTAGGTATCTCTTTTTTTCTTCATTGTTACATCAATTTTTAATACTACAAGCATATCTAAGTAGTGTACCACCTTCAAATTCATCTTACAAACTAGTACTCGTTCCGTCTCCCTATAGTTATGACAAAAAATAGTATGAACAACAACATAATAGCTTAAATAGTATGAACAACAACATACTACCCGTACACATATACCATTACCATTAACAACTACCATTATAATAATACGGATCTCACTCTACATTAGCATTGTTTCCACTACCATTTTTTTTTTCTCTCTCTCTCTTATTTTTTCCCTTATTTATAAAACTTGTGTCGAATTCTTTGTTTATACTCTTTGGGGACGAAGGGAGTAGTAAAGTAATCTTTCTACTTCATTTTCTTTCATACTTTTTTATCTCCATTTTTAATTCACTTAATCCACTTTTTTCAAAATATCGTGCTCAAAATAAATGCACGTGACCACCAACAAATTCAAAATATTCATCACATATTTAAAAGAGTCCACTTAATTCACATTACGTATCGTACAATCAATTATTTTATTAAAATTTTGCGTCTGTTCTTTGGAATAGGGGCATGACATTTTTCTCTAATTAATTTTTCATATATCTTTGGGTAAATAGTTTTACAAAGAGAGTTAAATATAAGATCGAAGTTTGAAATCTGAGAGAGGAGTCGTAGCTCTATCACCCCCTCTTAAAATAATACCATACCATTATTCCTAGCCAATTATTTGTACACGTGGACAAATAATAAGCTGCTACGTGGCAAAATAAAAACTTAAAAAGACGGCCAACAATATGTTGTACACTATACAACAATTTTTCTCGCCCAGCAATATCGAACACGCTATACAGCAATCTATAGATTGTGTATCGTTTATAATATTGATGTGTAGCATTTATAATATTGTTGTATAAGTGGTGTCACGGTGTCACTTTAAGAGGTGTTGTCATTTTAACACAAACCTATGGATGTATTCATATTTATATGCTAAATATATGTAAAATGTCAAACCATGTATATCATATATTAGTAATGCAAATTTTAATGTGTATGCATGTAAAGGTTACTTTTGGTTCTAAACATATGACAAAAATACAAATATGGTCCAAAATATTTACTTTTCGAAAAACAAGTCCATAATAAATGAAAATGTCGCCGAAGTAGTCATTTTTTGACAGTTTCATAAAAAAACTAATGGTCAACGCTAATTGCGCAGTGGCATGACCATTAGATTTTTGACTGAACTGTCAAAAAATGACCACTCAGACAAAGATTTCATTTGTTATGGACCTATTTTTCAAAAAGTGAATGTTTTGACCCAATTCGTATTTTGGTCCTATGTTTAGGACCAAAATTGACCTTTACTCTAATGTAAAATATATGAATTATGTACATTATTCTACTAAGAATAGTACATTGTATATACATAAAATGTACTCCCTCTGTGCGCCATTAAATGTCTCATATTTGACCGGCACTGGTTTTAAGAAATTGTTTGACTTTATGAAGTAAAGTGAGAAGAAAAGTTAGTGAAATGTGAGGCATACTTTTATATATTGGTTTTATAAAAATATGTGAGCAGAATGAGTTAGTGCAATGTAGGGTCCACTTACCAAATATGTAAAAGTGAAATGGGACATTTATTGGCAAACGGACGAAAAAGGAAAAATGAGACATTTAATGGCGAACGGAGGGATTAACATTACATACGTTTTGCATGTAAGATTTGTTTGACGTTAACACACCCCAATATATTACAAAATCAAATCAATGTCGAACTATGAATTTTGTAAAATGCATTCTCACAAATCAATAAAATTAGTTGAACGGAATGCAAAATGAGAAAGAATATTCTGAATTTTCCTCTATATGTAACGAATTTTGAGCCGTGAAACATGTTGTCATGCACATTAAATAACACCAAATCCAACAGAGAATGCAGTGACATAAACAACTGGCCATGTATAAATCAAGTTCTTGCTATCATCGAAGGACTGGTAGATTCCATCTGTAAGTTTTATGTCTCACATATGTGACATGTGATAGAATCCTAAATAGAATTGGATATTTAATATAATACATTAACTTGGTATACGACACATTTTTCCCTAATTAATTATTGTTATTGGGACGTTTCCTAATCATATGATTAATTAGTCAATTAACGGTAATTCACATTATGATTCCTATGACTAACAAGGAAATTGAGGTTATATATAATTATATATGGCCGATTGTTAGTTGACTAATATATAGTCACTGATTTGGGAATAATATATTTCCTATCATATATTAAGGAAAGGAATATATAAGTAAGGAATAATGTTTGTGATTTACGTGAGACTTGAGAATCAAGTTTATGATTATGAATAAATTATTTTGGGCCTCTTTGATGGAAAGGGCTTTTAGGGTTTGATAATTAGGGTTTGTCCTCTCTCTGCCTATAAATACAAGTGTGGTGATCCCATCAAATCACACACATAAAGAGAACACATAAACGAAGGAAAGAGAGAGAAACAAATCCTTGGAGTTGGAATTGCGTCACTACGCCGAAAAGAGTTCAAGGAAATCGTCTCCTCCTTCCTCAATCGCTTCCGCTATGGATCGTTAAGGTAAGTTTTCGATCCATTATGTTTATGGTTAATACGTGAAATACATGATGTTCGAAGATCTTGCTTTATTTATATTCAATTATGTATTCTTGAATATATGATGATAAATAATGTCCAACATGTAGAAAGGAATAATTTCTATCTCGTGGGAAATTATTTAAAGTGCAATGCGTAGTACGTGGCGGTTGGAGTAGGCGATTAATCTTGGAAATTATATTTGGAACACCACCAAATATTGGTTGGCTTGCTTCTTGCGAATTTAAATTTCACCGGGAATGGGACGGAAAATTAATTAAAGTTTTTGTGAACTTCAATTAATAAATAAAATGTGCAATGTATAAAATAATACCCCCTCTGTCCGTAAAATATTGTCCAAATTTGACTCCAACACGGGTTTTAAGAAAAGTGAGTTGAAAAAGTTAGTGACAAGTTAGTCCCACATTTATATATATATATATATATATATATATATAGGGATGCGTTAAAATGACAACACTCTTAAAATGACAATGTGACACCACGCTAGACTATAATAATATAAACGCTAGACTGCAATCTATAACAATTTGCAATCTAGCTTATATTGATATGTGCAGATCGGAAAAGTTTGAAATTTAGTGCGTATCGGATATTATTGGCCGACCGTGAAAATTTACCTCGAGCTAGTTTTTATGATCGCTTTCACAATGGCAGCTTATTATTCGATCCACATGGCACAAATGATTGGCTAGAAATGGGGGTATGGTGTTACTTTAAGAGGTGTTGTCATTTTAACACAATCCTATATATATATATATATATATATATATATATATATAAAAGGCAAGTTTTGGCCACTCTAATTGTCCTATTTCCTTCTTAATCTCAGCTTCTTACTTGGATCCGATGAGTGTCCTATTGGATGGTTGTGATCAATGCATTATTAGTCTATAATGTTGCATTATTAGCAGCTGTGCATTATTAGAATGATCAATGTGCATTATTAGTCTATAATGTTGCATTATTAGCCGCTGTACATTATTAGAATGAAAATGTGCATTATTAAATGACACGTGGCATTAATCTAACCGTTAGATCAGATGACAAAATCGTGGGGTTAGGATTAAGAAGGAAAAAGGGCAAATAGATATGAAAAGTATTTGAATACGTACTATATATATATATATATATATATATATATATATATATATTAGTTTTATAATAAAGATGAGAGTGTAAATGAGTTAAATAGACAAGTTATGGGGTCCATTTTACCAAAAATGGAAAAAAAAAAGAAAACAAAATGGACAACATGGATGAACCACAATGGTAAAATAGACAATATTTCACGGACGGAGGGAGTATATTTTGGGCTTCCCATATAAAATAGAGTCCAAAGTTATTACAAAATGTGGTTGTGGGCCATGAGAAATAAAAGAGTCCAAATGAATAAATCATACTCCCTCCGTCCCATTGAAAATGATCCACTTTCCTTTTTAGTTTGTCCCAACTAAAATGACCTATTACTTAAAATGAAAACACATTTGTCTCTACTTTATTCTCTCTTTTACTTTACTCTCTCCTCTCAACACACAAAATAAAGTTGCATAAAATCCCGTGCCGCCCAAGAAAGGGGTCATCTTCCTTGGGACGGGGGGAGTATAACTTTGTTGTTTGGATTAACAATTAAATCACAAGTGGATCAAGTAAATAAATAATTGGGGGATGTATGATCTTTGGAGCCCAATCCACTTCCTCATGCTACACGTTTTTCCTTCAACAAAAGAACTAATGAGCGGATGAAATCTTTTCGGGGCCTTCATCGTCAGGAATATTTTCCATCAACATGTGCATAAAGAAGGTAATTTTGCAGCGGACTTTCTATCACACTTTGCCTACACATTTCAAAGGAGAGTTCATGTCTTAGAGGAGTCCCTGTTGGACTTAACTCTTGCCACTTCAGGATAAATTAAGTGTTTCTTACCTTCGTAGACTTCATTATAACCTGTGCTTTCTCTACCAACAAAAAAAAAAAAAATTGATGAGCGGGTTTCCTCCCTTCAACCGTTACACTCCTGCAAAATTAAATCAAAGGGGATTAATTCTAATTAGTGGAAATTAATCCTACATTAAGTCCCATAATTACCAATTAAGCCAATTAATATCCCAATTAATTCAGGATCTTCCTAATACACGGTTTCTCCTCAATCCTTCCGTCTTCTACAATTCTCACTAAACACCCGTATCTCCTAAATTCTTCTCGATCTCACCATTTCATACCAAGTTCTCAAAGCATCTATAAGTTTTGGGCCTTCCTTTTTCTTTTCTTTTAATTGAAGTTTAGGCTAGTTTTAATTTGTTTAGAGGCCACTCTCTTTAGGTTTTAATTTGAACAATTATTAAGTTTGGGCTAAAAGCATCTATAATAGGACGCCCTAGTCATTAGGCTAGCACTAGGACTAACAAAAAACACCTTCTGCCACATAACTATGACTTCCCAGCACCTGCCATGTCATCAGGATTTCCCATAGCCCGATAATAGGCTAGCACTAGAACTAGCCGACGCCCTAGCCAAGCAAACAAATTAATAAATACATAATTAAAAATTCGATATGAATACAGAAAAAGTGCAACCATTTTAATTTCATAAGAAAATATATATAGTTCAAAAAAAATACATAGTCCAATAAAAAAAATCCATCTCCAAGCTTCAAAGAGAAGAGAAACTCGTTAATACAAGTGGTGCAAATGAAATGAAGTGCAACGAACCGTATATATAGAGTTGGAAATAAAAAAATAAAAAATAAAAAAGAAAACGCGCTCGCCGATCGTTAGCCGATCGCGTCAGCACAATAGCGGACGAGCGATCGGCTAACTCCCTCCCTCCTTGGACGACCGCTCTTCCTACTTCCGCTAGTCCGTCCCGTTCGCGCACCCAATAGTGGACGAACGCCGCGCCCTAGCTGCTAGCCGGTGGCTAGGGCGTGCGTTCGTCCGCTATTGCGGATGCTCTAATTAAATTGGAGACTTGGGTCTGCTTCTAGAATAAATGGGGCTCAGGGATAATTTTATTTATGGGGGTTATTTAATTAATTTCTGAATATTTTCGAAAGGTGAATATTTTATCCCTAAGTCCGAATTAATATAATTCGAGGGAAATTAAATTGCGAGAATTTAAATTGTACGCTTAATTGGGATTTAATTCGATATCATGATGGAAAATACAAGGAGTCAACGAAGAAATTATGTGTGCAAGCGGCAGACTGGCATTGCACGCGACGACATGGGCGGCGGCCGAATAATAAAAAAATTTGCAAAAGCCGAGAAACGAGATAAAAGATCTTAATTAGGGTGCATGCATTCTAATTAGTAGTTTTCTCGCGCTAATTGATCTAAAGGGAATTGTTCCGTGTGACTCTAAGTTCGGAACGAGGAAATCAAGTGCGATATCTTTAAGCGAACGAGGTGGACTTTCTTTTAATTTAAGAAGTGCCATTCATGAAATATTTTGGGCTTTGTTTTACCCAAATATGCTAAATCTTTTGACATGAAATGATTGATTATCATGCCGTGTTTTGGATTTTGTGGAATACCTATTTTCCTGGCTTTTTGCTGGTTGCCTGGCTTTACCAAATGATTAATCGAATTCGGGTTTAAGTGTGGACGACAAATCCCGCATAGACTAGTGTACACCATGTGGGGACCGTTTGCTATTTGTCATGCATTTGGCCGGTCTAGTGACCGTCGTGGAATGTGGCCACATTCCCGGTTCACAAGTTTATTTCAGATAGTGTATGGACAACGGAAAATGGTTGGCCGACTGATTTTATGGAAATGAAATACTTTTAGTGTACTTGGGTTATTTTAAAGCTAAACCTCATGGTCACTCGAAATTGGCTTGACAAGTATTTATTGAATATATTATTTTGGCAACTGTCCACTAAGTATCTTTTCAAGTACTTAGCTCTGCATGTGTTTTCCTTGTGTGCAGGTTGAGCTATGACAAGTCGTGGTGGGTGTTGAGTGGAGCCTTTGAAGTCTACTTATTATCTTGTACATAATGAGTCGTGTCTCACACATGACATCATTCTTTTACTCTTGATTGCTTCTGCTAAGACTATATATTATTTTGAATAATGCACTTTGCGCCGAGATAGTTTAAAACTTGATCACTTTGATACATCCCTTTTGATGACTAAATAAATGGTTATTCTGTCTTGTCTGTCCAAGTATGATATTACTTCCATTCCCACTTCTTTCCCGCTTCTTATATCCTCCCCAGTCACGATCAACCGTACTTTCTATCCTTAGAAAGGGCGGGTGTGACAATAAGAATGTTTAAAGATGTTAAAGATGTTTCGTTAACTTTAGCATGCATGATTTATAAATATTCTTTTTTTCATCATTTATAAATAATGCTATTATCTTTGTTGCAATTTGTGTTAGAGCTGTAGGAATATTTATTCGAACGAATGTAAAATTCTAACAGAACATCATGTATGTTCTTGGTGTTGAAAGATTTCTTCAAAGGTCTATTCCGTTCACCATTAACTATGATAATTCCTTGAAGTTCACGGGAAAAACTAAACTATTTTGAAAGTTCATAATTTTATAGGTAATTTGCCCTTATTAAAACAACGTGCAGTTATTATTATAAAATTTTGCCAACACATCTATGTAATAAAGGACGTGCAAGAATTATTATATTATACACACTTAAAATCATTACAAGATAAGCTAGACAACTAATCTATCCCCATTATGAAATATTTTCAACACATCTAGTGAAAACGTCGTGCAAATATTATTATATTATAACAGCACATGATTCCTAAATCATTAGGCGTTAAGCTAGGCAATTAATTTATTCCTATTGTCGATGCATGCAAGCCACTTTAAGAATTGGCCCTTTAATTCAGTTCCAAGTCAACTATCTTAACGTTAACCTTAATTACGTACGAAACTACTATATAGTTAACTATATTTATTGATTAGTTTGACTTCAAATTGTATTTGTGTTACTCCAACGTAGCCAAATATGCTAATTGTCAATCGAATTATATCCTGTATTTATTCATTTTCAACTTGCAAATATTATTCGAAAACAAAACATTTGTAGTCCATTGGATCTTATAATCTAACGGTTAGATTAATGTCACGTGTCATCTAATAATATAGATTATTAGTCTAATAATGTAACTTAGCTAATAATATATTATTTTGATAATATAATGTACTCCCTCCGTCCCGGCTAAGATGACACATTGCTTAGCCGGCACGAGGTTTTAGGAGTTATTGGTTAAAGTGTTTAATTGGAGAGAGAAGGTGTGTGTAAATATTAAAGTAGAGAGATAAAGAAAGATGAATATTTTAATAGGAGTGAGAAAAAGTGGTTGAGTGTATGAATTGGAGAGAGAAAGTTACCAAAAAAGGAAATGTGTCATCTTAGTTGGGACAAACTAAAAAGGAAAACGTGTCATCTTAAGTGGGACGGAGGGAGTAGCATTTTAGTCTAATAATGTAGCTTGGCTAATGATGAGCAGAATGTTCTTTCTAACGCACACTATAGGTAAACAAGTAAAGCCACAAACGGGTCCGGCAGATTCACTAAACCATAAGGTCAAGCAGATCTTAGACCTATTCGGGTGTCGTCGGTTGCATATCAAGCTACTATTAAAACCTTAATCCACAATATTATTGGCTAGTATATGGAAGTAAGGATCGACCCCACAAGGATGAAGGGGTTAAAAATGTGTTTGGAGGTTTTGGAAAGGATTTCGGCTGCTGCCACACAACTAGTGGGTTAAGTATAAATTTACTGGGCTTAGCGGAATTAAAAGACTATTCTATCTACTTGACCTAGGGGACAAGAAACGTACGGACGTATGCATGAGTATCGAACACGAGTGAATGCTTAAATCTGAACTAAACGATTGAAAACACCTGCCATAACAACGATCATGTTGAACCTTTCCTGAAATAGCCAAACAAACATGCAACCGCAAGTAGGGACCAATTTCCTAACTAACGAAGGTGGCAGACTACCCGTAAAAGTTTAAAAAACAAAGCAAGATGCAGATCTGATCCTAACCACTAAACTACTTCATCTTCTTCAGGGAATCCATCGAAAGAAACAATACGAAACAGAGCATTGAACACCATTAAAACAGAACAAATCACAAATCACAAATCAAGACATAAACATGAAATTCAAGCATGAAACTACCATATCTAGGCGTGGTATCGTATCGAAAACGTTGTATCGTGTATCATATCGAAAATATCGATATGAAAGAATTTCATATCATTATCGTATCGAAAGTTTCGATATATCGAATTTCGATATATCAAACTTTCGATATAAAAAAAATTCATATCGTTATCGTATCGATATTTCGATATCGTACCGAAATTCGATATATCGTTAAATATCGATATATATCGATATGTATCGAAAATAAAATATCGATATATATCGAAAATATCGATATATCGAAAATTTTCGATATATATCCTATTTTAGATATAAAACGATATATCGCGATATAAGGAAATTCATATCGTTATCGTATCGAAAACTTACGATACGATATCGTATCGTATCGAAAATTACGATGTATCGGAAATTCGATAATTTTTTGATATTTTTCGATACGATACGAGCGATATATTATTTTTTCGGTATTTTTCCCCTGCCCTAACCATATCTAAGCTACTCGACCCAGCGGAATTGAGAATGAACAGTAACAAGCCATAACCATGCAGAATCAACACTATTCAACACTATTCAACCAGATCCCAACATCACCATAGTCAGATCCATCCTCCTCAACTCAGATCCACAAAACCAACTTGAATCCAACCAATTCCAAGATCCAACATCTTATCAATTGCTAAATGCATCCAAAACAGTAAAAACCCAAAATCAACGCCTCAAAACCCAAAGAAACATCAACAGAAACATCCATCACATTCAGATATAAACCAAATCACAAGATCTAACGTCGAGATTCACAAAACATCAACGATAACTTCGGAATTCAACACAAGGAGTTCAAACACCAGCAAATATCTTAAAGTATAAAAGTTAAACTAAAACAGAAATTGGAAATTGTTTCTTCGCCCACTTGGGACGGTGTTACACAGCTAAACTCGAACAAGACACCACCACAGCAGCCAAAATTTCATCCCATAACCAAGTGCTCAGACTAAATGAAGTAGATTTTGAAGTGGATTGAGCTATCGGGAGAATTGAGCTAAGAGTAGAACTGCCTCTTCTTTGGATATCCATCCTTTATATAGGTGAGACTCTGATTCCTAGGGCGTCTTCATGCTGATTTGACACTTGTACCCCTGAGAAGGATCTTTAAAAATTTGCTCTTTTGCTCCCATTCTGCTCCTGTCGCCATCTTTCTGATTCTCCTAGGTCTTAGCGGCAACTTCTGGTACTTCACTTTAAATTCCACTCGATTGCATCTGTCAGGTCAATTTGCACAAATTCCTAGGTCTAGCAGATTTCTTACGCACCTGAACTTAGAAATACATGTTAGCTCCCCGAAAACACAGAAATTTACCCCATAACCAATGCATGAAATGAGTCTTATCAGCTAATAATGTAACATCTTAGTCTAATAATGTAGCTAATCACAACCATCCAATCCAAGGATCCAAGGGCTGTGATTTGTTTGATGCTAACACTAAAGAGATGTGAGGACCCTAATACATCCCCTACATACAGTCCTATTATATGTAAATTCATCCCTTAGTGTAGAAATAGAGACCGAATTATATCCTTTAGATTTAGTTTTTTATGGATGAGATGAGGTGATATAGTGAAAATTTTCATTCTTCATCAGGTAGCCAAATTACATCAACTAAGGGTAATTTTTGTCAAATAAAATTCATAGTTTATTACTTTATTTAGTAGGATAAGTACTTCATTTCAATAGTTTATTACTTCATTCGATTTTGAATTTGAATTTCATAAATTTTTGCAAACTTTAAATCGAATAGACTATGTGAAGTTTTTTTATAAATGAAGTATTTCTTCTTTATTATGATGTATTCAAATGTCAATATTGATGAAATTGTAATCTCGTTGGGGAAGTTATAACTTCATTTAAAAAGGTACTGGATTAAAGTAATAACCCACTTGAAGTTTAATGAAGTAATTTGACGAAGTGGTGTACTTGTTGAATTAATTAAATGCACGTATGAATGAAGTAGTGTCACTCTTCCTCATCTGCTCTAGAATCCTTTAGAGTACTAACGTAGTTCAATAAAGCGATGAAACTATTTGAATGAGTTAATATAATAGAAAAATGAACTAATGACCTTTTCAAAATAAGTACTCCATCCGTCCCATAAAAGATGTCACACTTTCCTTTTTAGTTTGTCCCACAAAAGATGTCACATTTCCATTTTTGAAAAAAGTTCTCTCTCACATGAATATAAAAATTATATTTTCTCTCTCCATTTAACACACAAAACAAAACCTCCTAAAATTGCGTGCCGTCCCACAAGTGTGACATCTTTTGTGGGACGGAGGGAGTACTATAGAAAGTTAAATAATGTAGTAATAACCTAGGTTAATGAAGTAATAATCTATTTGAATGGACTAATATTGAAATCCAAATAATGACAATCTCCACTCCGAAATGCCTTCGAAATGCCTTTAATCAACCACAACGATTTCCACCAGAAGTCCATCAATTCAAACCGGATGAAGATATATTGTACTCGAAGCTTCTCTCGCGCGAATCCGCCAAATCCTCCTTCTACATCTACTATGGCTATGTGTTGGGGTATATTGCAGCAGAAATTGCAAATTAAATAAATCCACAAAAGAATTTATTTATGAGATTGTGTAGATCGATTCAATTTCATGCTTGAACATGTAGAGACATATTATTGTGCAATTAATCACATAATTTAAATTAAATTATGATGTTGAATACTTACAATTATGATTCTCCAAAGAATCGAAGTGGCTTGCTACTTCTCCACGTGTAGATCTTGAAACTTGAATATGATTGCAAGACCAAGGATCTTCTAACCTATGACCCTTGACTCTATAGATCCAAATTCCTTGTGGGAGGAATCTTTTAGAAATTATAAGGATCTTGAAAGAGAAGACAAGAAAGCCAAGAACACACAAAAGGGGAATTTTCGAGAACCCCTATGGGAGAGAGGGGGCCGAAAATTCTAGAGTGTGGAGGCTAGGGTTTTGTTGTGTTGTTGTCTCCTCTCCTTACATCCTTATTTATAGAGTTTATGATAGGTTAGGTTAGGGATCTATGGGGCTTGGATTGGACCTCTCCAATTGGACCTTCTTTACTAATTATAACCCATAATTCAATATAAGGTCAATGGAATATTTCTTTTGCCACTATCGAAGAAATGTTGACCGCCTATCCAATCCGTGATTACAAACAATCCGGGTTAACCCCTTTAATATATTATTTCCCGTATCTAAGACTTTCTATATCCATTAATTAATTTGTAGTCTGCTATGGACTTTAAATTAATTAACATCTTTTTATTTCCAAGAGTTTGTCCAGTACGAGATGTATATTAAAATAATATACTTTACTTTTCTAACTATTCTTGGATTAAATCCAAACCGGCCGGGTTTCCAAATAATAGAACTTCTCTCGAACACCTCTAGGGGATATAGTCAAACCACGCAGGCACACGTTTCAATGTAATAATAAAACTGACACCATACTAGTTATTAATTACTACTACCCAAGATATCAAGAATATTGGATTGCGAAAAACCCGCACCTACTGATAAGTCAAAGCAGTGTGTGATTAAATAACGTGTGTCCTATATTATTACAAATATTAAGAAATATTAAATCTCTAAGACATCGTCTTACAGTAGATAGCAACAAAGACGTGTCTATACTTTAGATCCATTCAATGCTATACCACACCCGTGTCACTAGTCATTCTCAAGGTAAAGACGATTTTCGGATGGACACTGCAACCTTTCATGATAGGTAGTCAAAGCCTATCTAGGTTGTGAAAAAGCTTTACTTCTACTCCGGCTGGGCCATCTACTGTGATGACCTTCCTGTTCCACGACCCAGCCTTCAATATAGAAGACTTAGACTGATTTTACTTGCCGGCGTTTTAATCATATAATTAAATATATAATTAAATACGGTCAATACCCATTAAAGTAAAATACACAGTATGAAGAAAACATTTATTATTCTCATTAAATAAGGAGAGTTTACAATATACAAGCAATTTATCAAATTCATAAATAAACTCGAAAGATGTTTTTTAGTATATATATTCCAACACTATGTCCCTAACACCGTCTCTGTCGTTTGGGAGACACAGTCCATGCATGCCAAAGCAGAATTCCACCGGGAATCACCAAATCCATTTGCTATCGTTCTACACCACTGGTAGAAGCAAAACCATTAAATTGAACGATCAAACTGAAATAATAGCATCTTGTGCAGGAGAAGATGAGCTCTTGAGATTGTGATCTTCTTTGGATTTACCCATCGGCCATCGCTGCTGAAGATGAAATGATTTCCCTCTCAAACGAAACAAGACCTAATCGCCTCTACTGAAAATAAAAATTAGAAAATTACCATCTGCAGCTGATAGTTGAGGTCATCCACAACACATGAAAGGGTTGAGGAGTTGCTGACTCCGATGCGATGGGGCTGGCGAGGTCGCGCGATGGAGGTAGTCGTCGGCATCGGGGGATGGGTGAGAGATAATTATATAGAGAGAAGTGGGTTGGGTTTGGGAAGGGAGGAAGAAGGGCATATACAGTAACTGCATCATTTTTGTTCTTCCAAAACTACCCTTATGTCAATTTGATTAATAAAACATCTCTTTTAGCTAGGGATGGAGAGAGTATAAGACATGATAATCACCAATTTGATGTGAGACAATAATGAGGGTTTTCAACAAGCCATGTGGATACAAGACAAAGAGATCCACGTCAACTTAGGGCTATTCTGAAATCGTAAAAATGGACCACAAATTCCCTTAAAATGTCTCACATGTAAAGTATCCAAGAACATATAGATCAAACAAGATCATCCGAGTTTGAATATGCGTTTTCGACCGTCCATGTACATATGTATATTTCATCATGCATAAAATACTCGACTCAAGATAGGTCAAATCCATTGCATCTGACTCTTGGGGAGAATAATCAAATCCCTACAATTAAGGCTGGCATTATAAAATATTAATATGATGTAAATCCAGGCTATAAAGGCTTGTAATCAAGATGTACAAGATGAAAACCTTAGCTTGACACTGACCTTAGAATCCGTCCTACTGCTATATAAACCCTCTAAAAACAACAATCAAAACATAACCAAAACACTCAGGTGAACAAATATGGCTAGGAAACTCATGCTTTTCCATATGTTGATGGCTGTATCCATGTTAGCCACCCGCCTCGAAGCCGGGGGCAAGTTTCCTATAGTGCACTTCATCGACGCCATGAGCAAGCCAATCGATCTTCACATCAGATCCGGTGGCCTGTCGAGCTCGGCTCAGCTACAGCCTGGCCAGGATTACGGGATGAGACTGAAAGTGGACGACGTACATTCCGTGATGAGCGTATGCGGCTCCACATTTGCGTCGTTTAATGCGTACGAGCCGGCCCGTGATAAAGGGCACGCCGCCGTGTTTTGGAGAGGTAGCTACAAAGGGTTTTACATGAGCCATGACAAGGTTCATTGGAATCTGGTGGCTCGTTGGGAATATGAATAGTTTTCTATTTTAATTTTGTAATCATGAGTTCAAACAAATTTAGTTAAATTTGTCTCTTTTTGTATGTTGTAGTAGCATTCTGTTATGAGAATCAAGCTTTGTGTTTTTATTATTTCTGCAACGTCTGTTTGTAAGTGTGAATAATAAAATGTGGTATTAAATTTTGAGCAAATGTCATTCTAATTTTTTTCTAAGATTGATCGCAACCTGATGTGCAGCAGCTATTTTTTTTAATGTGCTTAATTGTGAATCAATTCCATAACCTTCCGTGTCACATTTTTGTGCCTATAAATAGGTGGAGTTTGGGAGAAAAGAATAAAACTATAACAAACATTTTCCACTTTCTCTAGCTATCTACATCATAGTGTGTATTTTAGCATTGTCTAGCTCGATTCTCGTAATTCCATCAAGTTTGCGGGTTTTTAGCGGGCTTGAGGTGCTTCTACACGCTAACAGGAAATCGTTTTATCTTTGGGGACAATAAACCAATCCGTGAGCACTAGTCGGGCCGTAATTTGTCGTGTGGAAATAGGGCTTTCCTTGACTCGATTTATTGTTCGTTTGTTTTATTATTTTCACTGTAATTTCCCTTCCACTTATTATTGTCATTTCCATATTAATTAATCTCTTTCTCTCTCTTATTTTTTTTTTCTCTTTTTCTCCTACATTATTTATATTTTCTATTTTATTTTACCAATTTCTGATTAAAACTCGTAACGATCACAAATAAGACTATTTTTTGTACATAGATGAAGTAATATAATTAATTACTTTTACATAACAAGTATTCCCTTCATTCCGACTAAAATGATATACGTATTTTTTAATCGAGAGATTTTAAGATTTGTTGATTAATATGTTTTAAGATTTGTTGATAGCAATTAGATAAATTTCATTATTTTCAACAATTTATCCTAATTAAACATTGTGAATAAAAATATTTTACTTTATATAAATAGAAGTTTTCACAAACTCAACCTTGTATCTGGCGTGATGCTTGCAACAAGCTGTTGATCAATTTATTTTTTCCTTAAGCAATGTCTATCAGCGAGGAATTCCAAGCTAGTAAGTAGTTTCATCTCTAGATTTCCTTTTTATTTTTTTCTCGTGTAGTTTTCCGGAACCCGCGTTCGTCAGATTGACCTAATTTCCTTGAAAATTCTCGTGTAATCGTTTGAATCTGTTAATCTGAATTGAAATTGGTCTGGTTTGCCTCTATTTGAAACGTTCCTTTTTACTTAATTGGGGAAGCCGAAGTTTTACAATTTTTCATCTGATTTTAGCCAATTTATATTGTGGGAATCAAGTCGTGAATAATATGCTCTCTTTTGTATTGAATTATGCTGATGCTTCTTCTTGTTTGTTTTGTTGCTGAAAAGATATTGAAGCCTTGCCCAATATAATACAAAGGAAATATGCTCTGTTACGAGATTTGGATAAGAGCTTGCAAGGTATGTCACACCAGAAAATTATTACTCCTGTTGTTTGTTTGTTATCTTTAGTTCTTTCCTTTTTTGGTTGGAGTCGTCTAGTCACGCATGTCGGTAGCTTAGTTTCTTTAGGCGTCTCTGGTAGTCTGTTACGGACTCAATGTCTGGGCCCTCTCCCATAACAGGCTAGTCTTGTGTGTTGAGTTCTCCTAGTTGGTATGTATCATAGTCACACATGTCGGTAGTTTAGTTTGGTTGGGAGCCCTGACTATTTAATTCTCTCAAGGTTTGTTCGAGGGTGGTTCGGAATTTTGAGAGCACACATGTTGGAATTGATAGATGATTGTACTTCCTTTGCTATGAAGGTATATACTCCTTGGATGGTTGATAAGGATTGGTAATTTCTTTTGAACACCTTGGTATTGAACGACAATAGCTAAAGGCGAAGCCTTCCTTAGTGAAATAATTGTATGCTCTCTGATTCTAAGTTAATCGATTCGTATACCTTTATGGACGTCTCAAGCTAAATTACTCATTCTTCTTTTGGCAAAAATCAATCCTTTAAACCTTCCTTATATTAGTCCTACTTTGTTCTTTTTTCATTTATTTAATTTATTGTCTCTCCATTAACTATTTTATTCTCTTTCTACTTAACTCACTAAACACCATCTTAAATCAGGCCAAAAAGAAACGTCTCGATTAACTAGATTTACTTGGAACAAAGGGTATCTTTTATTTCCTACTTCTCTTGCAATGTATTGCTTTTTGCTTACAAACAAACACGACCTTCTTCACTTTCATTCTCTTACACAGGACAACTCAAACCATTTGGTTGTACACTGCCCCATTTGATTGTCAGTGAAAGTTCACCACACCATTTTATACGCAGTGAAAGGCGGTGGTACTGAAATAACAATGAAACTAAAGATATAACCATGAAACTAAGATATGATAACTAGAAGACTCTTTCTTAACTAAGGATATCTGACAATCTAAAGTTGTCTTCAAGTGGTATCCATAGTCTTCTCTTTGCCCATCCGTATGCTAAGACTCTTCTCTGCGTCTTCTCTCTTCTTCCGTATTGCTCATTTGTGCACGAGCCGCATGAGCCACAAGTGCACGCTATCAAAGTGCATGACCAGGCCACGCCTAAAGTTTCTGGTGGCAGTGACGTTGACGACTCTCCAAGGGTGGTTCCTCTTCCACCTTGAGAACAAGCTGTTTTTGAGCACCATTGCAGCTGATACGGATCATCACGGACGTGGAAACAGTAAACGAGATGTGAAGAGGATAGAGTCAGTTTTTTCGTGGTTATCTTTATTTCTTTCTTTTTTGGTTGGAGTCTTGTAGTCATGGATGTCTTTGATTGTTTTGTTTTTTCAGGTATCATTATTTTGCGTCTCTCTAGTATTTGATTTGGTTAGAATTCTTGGCTATTTCATCCCTTGGGGTTTGAAAGGGGAGACAGTCTGGAATTTTAGTTTGTATTGGTACTTGGCCAAGGCCTCTCAAGAGGAGTCTGTATTCTCGTCCAATTCAATCGTTCATTTATGAGTTGTATTGTCAATCCATTTGTGTGCATATTTTTATCTAACAGTTGCAGTGATTGTTCTCTGTCATTATCGCTAACATCTTGTGTGAAACTGATTGGCAGTCTATAAGAGTAGTTGCTCTTACATTTTGTTTCTTGAAGGTTGTCTTTGTACTTGTTCAAACAGCATAAACTATTCAAGTCAGTGTCGAATAAAGAGAAATGGCTAGCTTCTACAAGTCTAATTTGTATAATCTAAGCTTTCAACTCAGTGTCGTATACAGTGGAATGGTTTATAATATTTCACCATAGTGTTCTCTCACTGCTTGCTAGATTCCTATATTTTAACTTTTCAACCTGTCTGCTACATAAACCAGGCAATACTGATAAAGTTTTGCTTGGGATATGAACTGGTTCCTTTCTTCTCAGCATTTCTGGATTTTCAAACGTGTAAGAAAAAATCCATACAGAAACATGGTGGCCATGCTTTCTTGTCTCATTGATTTCCTGTATCTTATATCAACAAACAGAAATTCAGAAGCAAAACGAACAGCGCTGTGAACAGGAGATAGATGATATGAAGCGTGGTATAAAATCCGGTAGCATCACACCCAATTCTTCTCTTCTCAAATTTACAGACGATGCTGTAGATGAGCAAAAACATGCCATAAGGATTGCCGATGAGAAAGTAGCATTGGCGGTTCAGGCTTATGACTTGGTACTGAACCAACACTCCCTAATCTGTGTGGTGATTCTATATGATAGTGTGCTTTGTTTTTGAATGCGTATCAAGATATTTTCATCGTTCCTGATTGTATCTTAATCTAATCATTACTTTAATCTTATTCCAATAATACTTGTTTATAATTTATTAATTTCCTGTATGTGTATATATTAGCTCTGTTTGTTATTTCGTGTTTATGACTGGGGATACTAAGAACTTCTACTTTTAGCTGATGTATCTTGCTTTGGTTTCAAACAATATGTATATTGTTAAAGGGGGAGAGACCTGCACATGAACTGTTTAATAATTTGACAGACAAAATAGTAATGATCAGTTGGCAAACCAACACATGCCAACTGCTTCAAGAAAAGACTCTAAAGACACTTCTTGGAATTAAACGCATTAAACTCCCCTTTGCGTGGATCTTTGGCCAATGCCAATGCCGATGCCGATGCTACTAAATGCAAGACATAGATAAACCCCTCACAAACCTCAAGGGTATTTATTCTAATCATTCCTACCATGAAACCAAATAGTCGAGAACTGATAAAGAAGACATAATGAAAGGACTGTAATCAAAACAAACTACTGGAAATAAGAAAGACTCTACTAACAAATATATCTCTTTAACTCTTGATCCAACTCAGCAAAGAATGCAACCTTCCTTGGGCCTCTCGTGTCGACCTTCAGCGGTCCATCCGTACTATCATATATACTAGAGATACTGCAGGAAAGCCTGTTCACATAAAAAAATTAAATTGGATAACTGGAGAAATATACAGTTACCTTATTGCTTTTGATTATGGTAACACATAAACTGTAAGTTTGGGTTTAATCCGTACAAGACATGGAAACATGGGATATAATGAATATCTATTGGTCAACAGGATGTTGTAGTTCTGGTACTAAGATTGGGATCCTTGTACAGATCTCATGAAACATGTTTTCTTTAATGCAGAGTTTTAAAAGTTGATCATTTTTCTTTGACAAGAATCCCTCTTGTTCAAAATTGTATGATTACTGAATGGTTATATGACCAATAGACTTGAATATCAAAATCGAAGATGTGTTGGATATGGAGAATCATCATAAATCCATGATATTGTGGTAAAAGAGGATTTCCTAAACATAAATGGGATTACTTTCTTGCATGTACTATAGAGCTTTCCTGGCTTAATCTGTGCATATAGCTTGTTGCTGGAAAAGGTAGACACTCACATTCAACAGCTTGATCAATACTTGAAGAAATTTGATGAGGATCTTCGGCGTGGTATTCATCTAGTTGCTCTAATATAACTCTTTATCTGAATATGGTCCAGTTGCAGAGTGCCATCTGCTAATGTGTACAATGAATATATATCTTGTTTCTCACAGTTAATGTATCTTTTGGTATGAAACAGCCGAAAGGGATGCCATAGCTGCAACTCCTCCAACTCATGATATGAATGTCAAAGCTGGAAGGTCTGGCGAAACTAGCAATAGAGGGCGTAAGAAGTAAACCCTTACTCTGGACTCAAATAAATAGAATTTCTGTGCAATTGTCTAGAACTTTGCATGATTTGTATATTCAGATTTCCCTTGTGAACGTTACTTTTACCTAAATCCGAAAATTATGTGTTGTGTGAGAGTGTTAATTTAACTAAAACCCAAGTCATTCCCAACTCCCACACAGAAGAAAAAGAGGAGAAACTGCGAGCAGGCAATGATGCTGTATGTGATAATCCTTGTTGGCTAGTGCGCTTTAGGTTTGTAGCTCAGTTTTCGAATATTGTAAATTCTCTGGGATGTCAGCTACAGGAATGAATGTAAAATAGCTAGTCGGGAGCCAGTCTATCTGTTGATGGAAAGAACTATTGTTGTCTTATGGAAATATTTTTAGAGCCTTATGAGTGCTAGTATTTGATTTTTGATTGAGTAAATGTAATCTTTTATGCAGGACGCGCGTTGCAGCAGCAAATGTATCTGTGGCCTCAGCCTCCGGAACTGGTGCAACGACTGCAGCAAATCCCAGCATGGAATTAGATCTGCCTGTTGACCCAAACGAGCCCACGTATTGTTTCTGCAACCAAGTGAGCTATGGTGAAATGGTTGCATGTGACAATCCCGATGTAAGTAAACAACTCCCTCCTTGCTTCTTTCCCACCTTTGAGTTGAGATGACAAAATTTGCGGCTTTTGTATGCAGTGCAAGATAGAATGGTTCCATTATGGCTGTGTTGGGCTTAAAGAACAGCCAAAAGGCAAATGGTATTGTTCAGATTGTGTCGGGAGCCAAAGGCGTAGGAAAGTGAGATAACGGACTCTGACTTGCTTCCCGAGTAATACTTCGTATGTTAATAAAAACTTCCACATTTCGAATTTGAACTACAAAGTCATGACTGAATTTGCGGTGTAACGAGTGCACTTTGCTACAGATATATGAAGAGTGATGATATAGCGTTGTCGACTTCATGCAATATAGCACCCATTGATAATGTACTCTCGTTCTGCGCAAACTCTGATATTATTATCGATGAGAATGGAGTTATCAAAGATTAGATGTATTCATATTATTTTGGATCAAGTTTAATAGTATTTGATTTAATTTCAAATATATATTGTGTGCATAATTCTTTCAAACATAATTTCATTCTACCAAACAAATACTCCATCCATCCCACAATAAGAGTCATGTGTTGTCATTTCGATTTGTCCCACAATAAGAGTCTTATTTTACTCCCTTTTATCATAAATGGTAAGTAGATTTTACATTTCATTAACTTATTCTACTTACATTTTACTATAAAACTAACATATATAAGTAAGACTTATATTCCACTAACTTATTCAACAAATTTTTTCTTTATACTCCCTCCGTCCCATTAAAAATGCAACGTTTTCCTTTTTTGGTTGTCCCATTAAAAATGAAACGTTTCCTTAAATGGAAACAACTCTATCTCTACTTTTTCATCTCTCTTACTTTACTCTCTCTTCATTAACTCACAAAACAACACTACATAAAATCCCATGCTGATTCTCAAATATTGCATTTTAAGTGGGACGGAGGGAGTATTTCTTAAAACTCATGTCATCTTACTATGGTAAGGACTCCTATTGCTATTGCTAGACAGGGAGAGGAATTTAGAAGTATGATTCAAATACAATTCCAATTTCATTTATTTCTATTTTCATCTGTCCCAAAAAATTTGTCATTTATCACCTTTAATTTTTTTTTAGTGTCACTTTTTCATTTTATTATTTTTAGTAATGAATCATACATTTCACTAACTCATTCTTATCCATATTTTATTATAAAACTAGGACTTACAAGCTACCAACTTTTTTAACCGACTTTTTATTATATTCCTTAAAACTTGTGCCAACTTAAACGGTGACAAACTTAGCCATGATCGTCTACAAAATCTCAAAATCAATAACTGTAGAATTTCTTGAGAGTGAAAATGAGATGAAAAGTGGCGGAGAGATAAATAATTAATGGACAATTCCAAAACAATTGAGTCTAACTAACCCTACCAAACCAACTCGCCCTATCATTACATCCCGCTTAAAAATAACACAACTCTCTTTTATTCTTTTCTTCTGTTCAACAATTGTTAAGCAGCATTCTTTCACCTCAGTAGTCCATGCCACCCATTCCTCCCATGCCCCCGCCGCCCATTGGTGGTCCAGCTTTCGGCTCTGTCGGTTGCTCCACCACAATCGCCTCTGTCGTTGTCATCAATGAAGAGACACTGCCAAACAAAGCAATTATAGCCGAACATCGGTCATGGGAGAGACATAGGAATATTTGTAAAGTTCTATTTATCCAGAGAGTGGGGGGTTTTACCTAGCAGCATCAACGAGCGCAGTTCTAATGACCTTCAACGGGTCGATGATACCAGCCTTTACCATATCCACGTATTCACCTATTTGTCACAATTTATACATACATTTTTAGGATTCAGAGCATAAAACAGCACACAATCTCTATTGAAAAGCACGGTATTATTATGTATCCATATATTACCCTTAGCTGCATCATATCCGAGGTCTGGATTTTCTGATTCCAACAATTTGCCAACCACAACGGCACCCTCCACACCGGCATTTGCTGCAATTGTGTAAACCGGTGTCTACATTTACAAAACCTAGTACGTTAGGGCAGAGGTCGAGGTATATCTGGTGCCATTACTATAATGGATCATATCATCAAATCATACCTTCAAAGCATTTTGAATAATTTGGACACCAATCTTCTGATCGAAGTTGGCTGTTGGCAGCTTCTCCAATTCTTTGGCTGCGTAGAGGAGAGCAACACCTCCACCTGTAATATAATAGGAAGATCATCTCAGCATCTCTTTCCTGATTATTCAGCTAAAAATTTAAGAAAACGTGGTGAAACAGAAAACATACCGGGCACAATCCCTTCCTCTACAGCTGCTTTTGTGGCATTAAGAGCATCAGTCACTCTATCTTTCTTCTCACCAACTTCTGCTTCGCTAGCTCCTCCAATCTAAGAGAATGTTTAAAAATGTTAGTCATATTCATCCCATTTAAGGAAAAAAACTTTTTTGATGACACAGGCAATTCAAGAAAGCAAAAAGGTGTAACCTTTAGCACAGCTACACCGCCGGAGAGCTTGGCAAGCCTTTCTTGCAACTTCTCCTTGTCGTAATCAGAAGTGCTCAATTCAACTGCTGACCTGATCTGTATTTATAGAACATACATGTAAACATGGATAAAAGAAACAGCGAAATCAAAAAGTTATTATAATCATAGCTCAAAAGCAGCACCGTAAGAATTAACACAAACCTGCTCGCATCTTTCTTCAATGGATTTCTTCTCACCAGATCCATCAAGAATAACAGTATCATCCTTTGATATGGTTACCTGAGAAGGACAAAAACCAGATCAGCTAAACCCGTAAAATGCAGGCAGGTAAAGATAACAACAAATAAGTCTAGCAGATCTAACCTTCTTGCACGATCCAAGTATATCCAGCTCCACATCATCCAAGTTCATTCCAAGCTCTTCCGTTATGACCTGTCCACATGAATTTTATTACAAAAAATGCAACACTAAATAAAATCATTGCATAAAAAAAGAAGATTATAGCATGATACATACTTGGCCTCCAGTTAAAACAGCAAGATCCTGCAAGCCCGATTTCCTGTTCTCACCGAACCCAGGGGCTTTGATTGCACAGACTTTGATTCCAGCTCGAAGCTTGTTAAGGATAAGAGTGGCCAGTGCATCGCTTTCCACATCCTCCGCGACAATCAGAAGTGGCCTTTGCCTCTGTACAGATAGACACATGCTCAACCACATATTTGTATCTACTTTGAACTTCAGAACTAAAATAAATATGCATACCTTCAAAGCCAATTCAAGGACTTTAACAATAGCATTTATGCTAGAAATTTTCTTCTCATAAATAAGAATAAGAGGATCCTCCAATTCCTATCAATGGTAAGAGCCAAATGTTAAACAATGCAAGAAGATGGGAAAATGGTTTTCTTCAAGCTAGTAGATAATTACTTACAAAAAAACCTTGTTCAGGTATTTTTAAACACTTACACATTTCTGAGTCTTCTGGTTTGTGATGAAGTATGGGGAGATATAGCCTCTGTCAAGCTTCATACCCTCAACTACTTCTAACTCATTGAACAGTGTCTTCCCATCCTACAACACCAAATAAGCCAACCACATTACTTGATAAGCACAGATAAAGCAACCCACAATTGAAAGCAAACAATTAGTATATGATTGCTCATTTGAATTTTCTATCAATATCATTAGTTCCATCAAAAGGAAACAATTGAAATTCAGAATCTATGGATGAATAGTGCAAATCTATTACTTCATTCAACAGGACAAATATATCCAAGCACTAGTTGATAATAGAGCACATACTTGAATTGTGATGACACCCTCTTTTCCAACTTTTTCCATGGCCTTTGCAATCAGCTCACCAATTTCTCTTTCTCCATTAGCAGAGATAGTTCCAACCTACAAAACGTGCGATCAAGCCGTAAGAAAAAGAGAAGAAATACAAATTAACTTCTCCACTTTAAATCACATATTGTACTTTTCATTACTAAACTAAGGGTAGAAAATACTCATTGTGGACACTGATCACAAAAAGACAGCAAACAACGTACCTGAGCAATCTCCTCCGATGTGCTAATCATCCTTGCTCTGCTTTTCAAGTTTGTAACAACAGCATCAACAGCCATGGTAATGCCACGTCTTAGATCCATGGCGTTCATGCCAGCTGCCACTGACTTGCAGCCTTCGGTGAATATTGCACGAGTAAGGACAGTAGCACAGGTTGTACCTAAAACATTCAATACACACAATTGTTAACACCATGCAACTAAACAACATGCAGCTGACGCGCAAGCGAACAACACAGAAAAAAGTGGCATGCACTCACCATCACCAGCAACATCATTGGTAGCATTTGCCACCTGTTTAACAAGGCTTGCACCAATATTCTTAACTTTGTCCTTAAATTCAATGCTCTTAGCAACAGTGACACCATCCTTTGTCACTTTGGGTGCACCCCAGCTCTGCTCAATCACTACATTACGCCCCTGAATCGAACAACCCGACATTAAACTTCTCACAACTGAGTCAGTAATACAATACTCAGATATAAATTACAAAATCAAGCTAATAACTTTACAAATTACTAAAGGGGACAAATCAAATTGCACTATAAGGTTATTACTTTAGGACCCATGGTGACTTTAACAGCATCAGCAAGCTCTTCAACACCCTTAAGCATCAAAGCCCTAGCCTCCACTCCAAATCTAATATCTTTGGCAGCATAGTTTCTGCTCCATCCCAATCTACCCCCAATCTGCACCGGACCCACAAAAGTAAATCCATTATACAGCTCAAAGCGTATCAGATAATATCGTTTTGTATGTTAAAAATCAAATCTTGGTACCTGTTGGCTGCTTTTACTCACAACGCTGCACAAAGAAACAAAAACCAAAGGAAGGGTTTTAACAATCAAGTCATAGCAAACACAGAGATGTAGTTATGGTTGTAAATCGGTTTAATTACCTGGCTTTGGAGGCTAGATTTGCTGCAAAACGATACATGTTTTGACGCAGAATTGTTGAGTTGAGATAGAGAATTAGGGGAGAAGGTGAGTATTGTGTGTGCTTTAAAAGAAATTGAGAAGAGTCTGGAAGATCTATGAAGATTGAATCTACTAGGGTTTATGGTAATGAGACGGCTCCCTCTTCATAAAAGGGTTTAAGCTTCTTGCTCCTCACGTTTTCTTATTTTTGGGTTGTTTCTTGTCTCAACCAGTTCTATTGGACACAAAATTCTAAAATTAATATTCCCTCCGTTCTGCGTAGTCATTTTGTTTTCTGCACTCGTTTTGAAAAAATGATAATAAATAGTTAAAATAAGAGAAAGTAAAGTAAGTGACAAAATAAGATAAATAAAAGTCTTATCTACATTATTCTTTTTCTTATTTTACCTTTACTCCACTTTAACTATTTATTATGATTTTTGTAAAATGAGTGCAGAAAATGAAATGACTCAACTACCGTGGAACGGAGGGAATATTCAAATTTAAATATTATTACTAAAAAAAAAGAAAGTAAGGGGATAAAAGAAGAAAGTAAGGGGATAAAAGAGAGAGTAAAAAATGGAAGGACAAAAGTTTTGTCAAAAAAAATTTAATTAAGTAAATAAAATACTATAGAGCAAACAACAGGAATCTCTTTGAGCCAATATTAGGATTTCATTTGTAATTTTAGTTCGTTCTATATAAGAAAGTTGTTTTTTGCCTTTAGTATAAATACTAAGTAGATTATATATTTTACACTTAGCCAATATCAAGCACGTGATTTCACTACAATTTTCTGATACAATTTCTAATGAGATAGCAACATTGTATATAGGCCAAATAGAGTCCTAATCCAAAGAGCTTACATTATAACAAAAATAAAAGTTTTTTCGGACTTTTGATGTTTAATTATATCTAGTAGAAAAGTAATTAGACTTTGAGCAAGCCTATGGTAAACTTTGCATGATGCATGATTTGAGTGTTATATACTTTACCTTTATATACTTTGAGAGTGAGAGAAAAAATCACTTCCCATCTTTGGAAGTTTGTCACATATGAGTGCATGAATTTGATTGCGTTATTTCATGCTGAATAAGTCTTGCTTGATTTGATTGCGTTATCTATTCTTCATCTTTTGAGGCAATTACGACGTCTAGTCCTTGTGCATTCCATACGTCTATTCTTCTGTCTTTATTGTTTTGTTCGAGGACAAACAAAAATGTAAGTTTGGGGGAGTTGATAGGCTCGGATTTTGCACTGTTTTAAGGCCTTTATTTGGTCTATTTTTATTGTCAAAATCACAATTCATATTCATATTTTGCATATTTTCTCTATATTGGTATTTTTGACTTGTTTTGTGAGAATTGTGCATATTTGAGCCTAAAAAGACAGGAAAGTTGAAGTTGGAAATCTGGAGCATTCAAGAAGTCCAGCGGTCCGCTGCAACGTGCACAGCTACCGCTGGAGCCTAGTGACCGCCGTACCAGTAGCGGTCCGCTCCGGAGAAATTTGTGTTGAAAACACGTCCAGCGACCGCAGGGGAATGCATAGCGACCACTCGAGGAGTTTCTAAAGCTACAGGATTATTCACAGCGAACGCTGCAACATAGTGTAGCGAGCGACCGCTATCCGAGAGTCAGAGGCTACGGATCATTGTGCAGCGACCGCAGGCCAAGGTGCAGCGGCCCGCTGCGATAACGCGGCACGAATTTGACCTACTTTCTCCCCAAGATTTACCAAACATAGCCACTTTTTACCTTATTTCATGGAGCTCGATTTTTCCTCTATATATATCCCCTCCAACCTCTTCATTATCATCTTCTTTTTGCCTCATAATTCTATAGCATAAAATTGAGAGAGTTCTTCATTGTGCAAGAGATTGAAGAAGGAATCAAGAGAAGATCAAGGCTACAAGGATTCAACCTTTGGGTTTCATTGCTTTAGTTCTTATGTTCACTTTGTTTTCCCTTCATTCTATGTTTTTAGCTTGTTCAATTATGTGTAACTAAATTCATATGATTCTAGGGATGTGTTAGTAACGACTTTGGTTATACAATTCCGTTTTCTATTTAATATCCGTTTTGTTTTTACTTCGTTGCTTCCCTAAGTTGTTCCGTAATACTTCATTTTTGAGTGACACATTCGATGATGATTATATAACTTGCTACATAATCGTGACAGGAGGTTGGCGAGTTAGATCCACTTAGTAGACACTACAGTTAGCTTCCCTTAAAAAGTCATTGTTAATTGAGAGTGAGGACTTTTCAAGGGTCTTAGGAGCTTTTAGGAGTTACGAAATCTAGGATTAACAACCCTAGTGTTAGTAATCTACGTTTGTACCGCATGGGCATAACTTGTGCGACTCGTTCTATCAAAGTATAAACTGTGCTAGGGTATTATAGTTGGAATTTGTATAACCATAACTATGAACGCACATCCTTGGAATTCTCTTATGTCTCATATCTTTATCTCTTTAATTATTCGCAATTAGTTGTTTTATTGCTTTCAAGTTGTTCTTGTTTTCAAAAATTCTTCAAAACTTTCGGTTTTCCAAATAGTGAAAGAAGCTTAGTAGAAGGTATCCAGTCTGTGACTTTATTCCCGGTGTTCAATATCTGGTACTGACCTTTAGCTATACTATATATACTCTGTATACTTGCAGGTTTATTTAGTGCTAATAAAAAGTGCGTCAGTAACTGTGTTTTAAATGGAACCTCTTCATGTTATGTGGCTTTTTAAAATCTTAATCAATTTTGAAGCAATATGTAATCGTGTATGATATGGGCAGGTTCGTGTCTAGGGCTGACAATTTTTAGCACGACACGATAACAACACACGAACCCGCACGAAATTAACGGGTATGTGTCAAGACTTATTGTGTTCGTGTCGTGTTCGTGTTACACGTTAAGAAATAAAATTAATATATTATAATATTATTATTTATTTTATTTATTTTAAAATTTTAAAATTTTAAACTTTTGAAATTAAAATTTAAAATTTAAAATTTAATATTAGAAATAATATTATTATTATAGTGTCGTTATTGTGTCGTGTCATATATGTGTTGTTATCGTGTCGTGTTGACCCGAAGTGGTTCGTGTCGTGTTCGTGTCTGAGGGTAGCGGGTCGTGTTCATGTTATCGTGTTGTGTCGTTATTGTGTCGACACGATAACGACACAACACGCACGATTTGCCAGCCATATTCGTGTCATTACTACTGGGTCAACCCAAAGTAGTTTGCGTCATTATCGTGTTTAGGTTGTTGTAGTGTTGTTATCGTGTCGGGTCAACCCAAAGTGGTTTGTTTCGTTATCGTGTTCAGGTTGATATCCTGTTGTTATCGTGTCGGGTCAACCCAAAGTGGTTCGTGTCGCTATCGTGTTCGGGTCGTGTCTAGGTCATGTTCGGGTTGTGTTCGGGTTTGAAGGTGGCAAGTCGGATTCATGTTCGGGTTTGGAGTTTCCTTAACAGGTTGGGTTTGGGGTTGGCCTTATTGGGTTGGGTTGTTATCGGGTTGACCCGGTAATGAACCAATCCGCACGATTTGCAATCCCTAGTACAATAGAAACCAAGCCAAACAATTTAGTTGCCAAAAATATCGCAAGAGTTGTCTAATTAATTAGGTACTTTATAGGAGTTTAAAGTTCTTTATGTAGTTATATATATTAGAATTTGTGCATTCATTATTGATGTCGGATCGCATTTTCATATCATACCAGCTATAAAAGCTAAATGGCCAGCCAACTCATGCAAGGATATTTTTATCCAATAAAGATAATGCAAAGCCATAGATAAGAATAGATTCATGGATGTAGCAAATAGATATGGTTTTAATATCAAGCTTGTTCGCCCAACCTCCTACTCTCCGGGCACAAATGTCAATGACTTAGGTTTCTTTAAGGCCATTTAATCACTACAAGACGACAAACCAACCATGGATGACCTCTTGAAGAATGTGACTTCTTCATTTGATGAGTTGTCACCACACACTCTTTACAGTGTCTTTCTTACATTACAAGGCTGTTTAATAGAGATAATGGTGAAAGGTGGAAATAATTACAAGATTCCACATATGAGCAAGCAAAGACTGAGGGTTCTACCAGAGTTTCTTGAAGTGGACAAGGATTTGGTTAAGGACGACTTAAACCATCTACAACTGCCTGAAAATGAAGTTGGTCACAAGCCAAATTTTTCATCATCGAATGAATACTTTCAAACATAGACATGATGTGAGTGTCAATTTTTTTGTAGATGATGTAAAGTTTAAGTTTTTTGGAGAGTATGTTATGTATAGAAGGTCTCAGCTTTATATAGATGTTTACAACATCAACTATTGTGCAGCCTAATTGCAAAACTCCGTACCCATGGGGTGGCTTTCAAATTAAACAACAGAAGAGTCATGGATTATTCATATTTGCGTCATTGTCAATCAAGCTCAACAACTCAACACATTGCACATATTGCATTATTAACAGTTTCAATAGCCCAACACATTGCACATAATGCATCATTGACAAATTCAACAGCACAACCACACCTTCTTATAAAGCCTCAACACATTGCACATAATACAAAATTGACAGATATAAATATAAAGTCTCAACACTTTGCACATATTGCATCACTAACAAATTTAGCAGCCCAACCACCACACCTTCATATAAAGCCTCAACACATTGCACATATTACATCATTGATAGATTCAACAGTCCAACAACACCTTACATACAAGACCTTCTGATTCACATATTGCACGTATGACAACATACTTACCAGCTTAGAGTAGGGTTAACACTGCGGGACAATATATCGCCAATAATTCAAGGAAATCTCTATCTGAATTAGGGCGAATTGTTCTCACAATTACATAATCACCAACTCCAAGAATCTGCAAATAAAAATAAAAAGATAATCATGATACAACAGAGAAAAAAGGAAAAAAAAGAAGCTTACTAAAAAATGAAGTGAATCTGTTGACACTAATCAGAACTGAAAAAAGTCCAAGACATTAAAACTCAATTTCAAAATTCATCAAAATCAAATATTTTTCATTTTTGAAGTAATGTAATTATTATACAGAAAAAAAAATTGAAGCTGGTTTGTATAATTTACTATTATAACAATTTGAACAATAATTTTGGTGGTCAAGTATCAACACTCTCTAGTTATCTTTTAAGTTGTCACAAATCATAATTGAGATTTCTCGTTTCCTAACCATTATTTTGATACACAGATTTGCTAATTAAAAAGGTGGAATAAGAGAAACAAATGATTGAGAAAAAGATGGAATTGAAAACAGAAAAGCTTGATCTAGCTTAAGCATCATGCATCAGTATATGCTCAATTTACTTCACTGAAATGACAAAACATTACACTATAATGCATGCAAAATATACTACATTATATGCACAATATATTGCACTATATGCTCAATATACTTCACTCAAATGAAAAAAACAGTAAACTATAAACAATATACTTATTGAAATATCAAACATCATCTTTACTTCAATATAAACAATATTTACTTCACTATTAACATCATATGCTCAATATACTTTTGATACGCTCGGATTTTGCACTGTTTTAAGACCATTATATGGTCCGATTTTGATACCAAAGTCACTCTACATGTCCAATAATTGCATATTTTATACATTTTGGTGTTTTGACGTGTTTTGTGAGAAATGTGCATATTTGAGCCGAAAAAGGGAGTCAAAATGCAAAGTCTGGAAATCTGGAGTTCAAACGGCGACCGGCGCCCGGCGGTCAGTGCTCTGTACCGGCCCGCTTCGGAAATTTACACTTGGAAACGAGTCTCGCCCGACGACCGCCGAAGGTACCGAGACTTTGGACTGCAACGCGGCGAGCGCCGGCCAAGGTTCGGCAGCCCGTCGGAGAAAGGCGGCGAATCCGAATTGCCCTAGATCTGCTCCAAGATTTACCATATTTTAAAGATCTTTTCCTTCTACAATAAGGATTGACTTTCCCCTATAAATATGACCTCAAGCTTCATCAAATGAGAGCTTCATTTTGCAACATAAATTCCCGGAGATTAAAAGCTAGAGTACGTTATTGTGCAAGGAGTTGAAAAAGGATTTCAAAAACATCAAGAACGACAAGGATTCAACCTAAGGGTTTTATTTGCTTTAGTTTTATGTTCAAATTGTCTTTCTTTCAATCTATGTGTTTAGCTTGTTCCATTATGTGTAACTAAACTAATAGGATTCTAGGGATGTGTTAGTAACAACTTTGGTTATACAATTCCAGTTTCTATTTAATATCCGTTTTGTTTTTACTTTGTTTCTTCCCTAAGTAATCTTGATGCTGCATGATTGAGTGACACAATTATGTATGATTTAATACAACTTTCTTCATAACTATGAGAGAATTCTAGCGAGTTAGGTCCACTTAGTAGATGCTACAGTTAACTTCCCTTAAAACAACACTGTTAATTAAGAGTGAGAACTTTTCAAGGGTCTTAGGAGCTTTTTGGAGTTACGTGTTAGGATTGACAACCCTAATATTGTAATCAACGTTTGAATCGCATGAGCATAAGCTAGGTGACTCGTCCTATGAAAGTAATAACTGTGCTAGGGTATTGTAGTTTGGAATTTGTATAACCATAATAGTGACGCACATCCCTAGAATTCCTCTTATCTCTATCGTTTATCTCTGTGTTTTATTTGCATCTAGTTGTTATTTGCTTTCAAATATTTTCAGTTTTCAAAAGTTTTCAAAACCTTTCGGTTCTCCAGATAGTAATTGAGTTTTAGTAGAGGATAGACACTTTGTGTTTGTTTTCCCCATGTTCGATATCTGGTACTGACCTTTAGCTATACTATATATACTATGTATACTTTCAGGTTTATTTAGTGCTAAAAAATAGTGCATCAAGTTTTTGGCGCCATTGTCGGGAAAGACAATTCACTTTGGAGGACAATTTTACTACTTTGGATTTTAATTGCTTTCATTTTATTTTTATTTTTATTTTGTTTTTGTTTTAATGGATGCCCCCACAGGCATGGAGAATCCATACGGTTACTATGACGAGCAACAAGGGGGATACTACGAAGAGTGCTATAGCCCCGACCATGGGGGATCATACTATAACCCAGACTGCTCTGATTACTCCTATGATGCACAAGATTATTGTTGGTATGGAGGATCAACCCCGCTCCAATTGGGAAGAACTGTTAGAAATTTGCATTGCTGAAGTTCTGGAACATAGGAAGGTGACAAATCGGAGGTTGGAGAACGTGGAAAGGAATACAAGCATCTTGAAAAGAGGATTGGCAAACCTTGTCACTCAAGTCGGGATGCTAGAATTCAATATTGGGATCCTAGCTACAGCCATAGGGAGCAAACACACCCCGGGGACGCTTCCTAGCTTACCAGAAATTAATCCTAAAGGAAAGTGTCATGCTGTGCAGCTACGTAGTGGGACCACATACCAACCTCCGGAGGTAGGAGACCTAGGCAGGGGAAGAAAGGAAGCAGAGAAATCACCCATTTCAACCTCTGCCGATGACATGCGGCGGTCCGCCGCACTGTCACACCTCAACCCTCTGACGTATATTCTTGTGATAACTAAATCTAAATTTTTTAAATTAATTAACCCTCGTGTAAAAAATACGTAAAATTTCACATATCAGATGAATTCAAACTCAACCAGCATTATTGGTACATATTTCAAAACATTCTGAATTGTAGTTATACTCTCTCAGCACTCTATATACTACACATTTATCTATATGCAATGAAAATATTGCCAAACTGTGTTAACCGCCATCCTGATAATGTATGGAATTTGTATAAATCATGTCAACCAAAACATCACCGATATTTTATCCGTAAAAATATTAGTGGTGTATATGAGCCACCATTCAGCGTATATAAATTTCTGCGTTTAATTTCACATTACACAAACATCAAACACATTCTTTTTATCAACACATATTATCAAAATCAATACACAACATATAAATAATCAATTTCATATTCATATTCATATTCATATTCATATGCATATGCTCCATTTTCTTTTTTTATTATTCTGTGACGGATCAAGCCTAGTATCTGCCCGGGATTCCTCTATGACCCGAAGGTCCCTCTGTAATTGGACTCATAGGTCCCTCTGTAATTGGACCCGAAGGTCCCTCTGTAATTGACCCGAAGGTCCCTCTGTATTTTCAGATCCAGGACAAGACCATCACAGATCCTCTTTAATCATATGACTCATATAATTTCAATATCATATATATAAAACATACTCCCTCCGTCCCCCATTAGAGGTCACACTTCGACCGGGCACGGGTTTTAAGAAATGTAAAGAAAAGTTGGTTGAAAAGTTAGTAGAATGTGGGACTCATTTTTTGTATTGGTTTTATAATAAAATCTGAGTGAATTGAGTTAGTGGAATGTGGGACCTACTTACTATTTATGGTAAAAATGAAGTGTGACTCTTAATTGGGGACGGACCAAAATGGAAAAGTATGACTTTTAATAGGGGACGGAGAGAGTATTTGTTAAACCAATCACATACCCATATATAATATTAGAAGACAACACATAATCATATCATCTTTACATCATATAATCTGATATTCACTCTTTCCATTCATATGCGTATACCTCTCTATTCCATTTATTATTCTGTGACAAATCAAGTCTGGTATCTGCCCGAGATTCCTCTATGACCCGAAGGTCCCTCTGTAATTGGACTCATAGGTCCCTCTGTATTTTCAGATCCAGATCAAGACTGTCACATATCCTCTTTAATCATATGATTCGAATAATTCCAATACCATAAATCAAACATATCCATTGCACCAATTACATATTTATATATTCCATTAATTACCTTTCATACTATAGATAAACATCTCTATTGCACAAATCACATAACCACATCATATGCTATCAAATATATAAATATATCCCTTATTCAATCATATTTCCATATCATATTCCACCATTTAATTAAAATATTCACCCAAATCTAACATATTGCAATCATCAATATAACACATATATAACTAAAAATATGATTTATACCTCTGGATACGAAAGATAATCTAACTGCACTTTTGATTCTGTTTTCCATATTTAATTATCGATCCTCACCTTTTTGCCTCTTGAAGCCAGATTCCTATATATTTTTTTTCTACAATTCTCGTTCTTTTTTTTACCCCTCTCTCCTTTCTCTTGCAATCTTTATGAGACATAATTCTATACAATATATATATATATATATATATATATATATTTAACCGACTTATTGGCCGTGATAATTTTTCATGCTTTTCATGAAATAGTCAATATTGTGTACACGTTTTTATATGATGTACACGTATAGGTATATTATAAAACCTGCATATAAAATTGGGTGACTAACCTTTTCCATTCAAATACACGTGTATACATTTATATGCATATAGAATCATTTAACATATTTTATTATATAAGTTAATTCTATATCACTAAATATTGGCATGCACACAAAAATATACTTCCATGGACACCTTTACATTTATTACACATGCATATACGACTACTATTTAGGATAACACAAATACATGTACTATTAACTAATTGTATTGATTATTCTAAAACAATCCGATACTCCGCATTATTTTATTTATTTTATAATAATAATACAAATTTCGGATAAGGGATGTTACACGCACAACCCCACAGCGCTCCGCCAGTTAGTTCCCAGCCAATTGAGCTCGATTCTGGAACAGACAATGAGGAAGCCCCGACGGCCGCCACACCTCATCGCGGCGGTCCGCCGGCCGAGAGGCAGCAGCTGGACGCTCCACCACACAGCAGTGTTACCATTCCATATCCTCAAAGGTTGAAGAGTAAGAAGCTTGACGCTCAGTTCGCCAAATTCTTGGAGGCAATGAGCAGAGTCCACATCAATATCCCACTGGTGGAAGCTCTGCAACAAATGCCTAACTATGCCAAGTTCTTGAAAGACATGGTCGCTAAGAAGAGGAAATGGAGAAAGTATGAGACAGTGGGTTTAACTGAAAACTGCAGTGCTATCATTCAGAAAGGCTTACCCAAGAAATACAAAGATCTAGGGAGTTTTACTTTATCTTGTGTTCTAAGGAATGATGTAGAAGGTAGAGCATTATGTGATCTTGTGCCACCTTGCATATAATTACACTAGAGAAGTCCATTTGTGTTGATAGATTTGTTATTGATGACTTGTGTAAAAAGTGGTCTCATGTGCTTGAATCTTGGAATGGTAAATCTACCTTTGCTATGGAAGGTTTTGGATATGAGCTCGCCCAATTAGCTTTTTACTAATTAAATTGAACCCACAATTTAATACAAGCTTATGTTGGAATATTACGAGCAGCCACTACAGAAGTAATATTGAACTCTCCCCATCCAAATCCGAAATTACAAGTAATCCGGGTTTCCACTTTTATTATTTATTTCCCGCGCTTAAGATATAAATGTCCATTAATTAATTAATGTCTGCTATGGACTTAATTAATTAATATCTTATTAATTCCAAGAGTGGACTTAGCAAGACACATTTATTTATTATTCATATGTTGATAGATTTGTTATTGATGACTTGTGTAAAAAGTGGTCTCATGTGCTTGAATCTTGGAATGGTAAATCTACCTTTGCTATGGAAGGTTTTGGATATGAGCTCGCCCAATTAGCTTTTTACTAATTAAATTGAACCCACAATTTAATACAAGCTTATGTTGGAATATTACGAGCAGCCACTACAGAAGTAATATTGAACTCTCCCCATCCAAATCCGAAATTACAAGTAATCCGGGTTTCCACTTTTATTATTTATTTCCCGCGCTTAAGATATAAATGTCCATTAATTAATTAATGTCTGCTATGGACTTAATTAATTAATATCTTATTAATTCCAAGAGTGGACTTAGCAAGACACATTTATTTATTATTCATAGAGCGATAAAACTCCAACTGGTCAGTTTTCCGAATAATAAAACTTTGTCCGAGCTCCTCTTGAGGACATTATCAAACGAGACTCACCTCGTGCACGTTTCTACTTAATAGCAATCCTAGCATGAAGCTCGCTCTTACTAACTGCTTTTGTGTTTAGACTGCGTGCACAGAAAGGAATAACAAGTTTCCTAGGTCCAGCGAATCCACTAGATCACGGTGGTCTAGGAACTCACGGATCGTTGGAAGATCTCGGTCGTCGGACACACAGAATACCGCTTCAAAAACCCTCAACCACGTATACTAAAATTAGCACAGGGAAGTAGGGATCGATCCCACAGAGATGAATGCGCAATTAAACATGCTCAAGGATTCGGGACTATTTTTGGGTTGGCTGCTGCCACGCATTTTTGGGTTGAGGAAATTAAACTAACTTGGAGTGAAATCTGCTTAGCTAACAACTAGATCTAGGTAGAATAGAAATCATGCATATAACTGGAAAACGAGACAATCACTAGATCTAAGAAACTATTTTCTAAATTACCTAGACCTAGAAATGAACTGACAGTGGGGACCATTTGCTGAAAAGGTAAAGTACGGATGAAAAGCTGGAAAACAACTAACTAAAGTACTAACTAACAGCGACATCATCTTCTCCAACAATTTGCATAAAAATTTCAGTAGAAACAGAGATGGAACGTGGATCGAAAATGAAGCAGACTGAAATTTAAAGTAATTAAACGAAGAACAATTAAAACTACGGCAGATCCACGGCTACTAGACGAAGTAAAATGAAAAGAGAGCAAAAAGTTCAAAATCCATGCACAACTTGATTCCCATGTTCAGATCCAACCTCGGATGCTAAATCCACTCCGGATCCAAGCATCCGAGACAAACTCCGACCAAAAGTATACCCATAGCTACAGATTCACCAAACAACCACCGATCAACAACAACAACACAGATCCACAACCTATTTCCCAGATCAAGCACAAAATTATCCAAAACAGAGAGTAACATTCAACTGCCGAAATAAAATCTCAAACAAAAAACTCAGAATCAACATAAATCAACACAAAATAAACACAATCATGACATAAACCAAATGCATAGATAACGGTAATAACAAACAACCAAATCGACTTCAAAAACGTTGAAGTTCGACGGAATAAAAGTGAAGAAAACTGAATGTAAACTGATTGTTTCTTCGCCCTCCGTGAGGACGGTGTTACGACTAACTTTCGCCGAAGATGAACCCCTAGAAACCCTTAACTACCTCAGAATTCCCATTTTTCCCAAGTGTGTGTGTGAGTGTGTGAGCTGAGAACAAAATCATATATCCGGCGTGTGCTGCATGCTCTTCTATATATAGGCGTTGAAGTGGGTCCAGCGAGGTATGAATAGTCTTTGTTGCCCTCAACTATTGACTTCCTTCGTCTAGCCTTTTTTTTTCTCTTCAATTCTGCTCACTTTCCTTTACTTCCCTTCGCTAGTCCCTTGCCTCTAGCTCTTCCTGGATCTAGCGATTCCTTCACACACCTGGCTTAAAAACCGCGTTAGACCCAGTAAAATAAAGTGTTTTTCACTACATAACCGATGCATGAAATTAGCCTTATCAATAAGCTTTCATTTGTTGGTAATTTTGAGCTTCTTGAGTATGTATGTGGATGAGAATAGTAGGATCAAGAGGAGTAACATGGATAATGACTTCACAATTTGGTGTTTGCTATGTTTTCATGGCCAAGTGGTTAAACCCTTTAATGGGATTGGAGTGTTCTATGGTCGTTTTGTGAAGGATTTTTCCACTCATATGTCTCTTGTGGATTTTGTTGTGTTTAAAGGCATAAGAATACATTGTTCCCATAGTTGTGGTCTAAAATTGTTGGAGCAATTGTGTGAGGCTTATTTTGACAAGTTTCTCATGATACTTCATGTAGCTTTTTACAAGTTTCATATGCATGGTATTGTGTCTTATCTCTGATGCACTTTTTATTAGCACTAAAATTACCTGCAAGTATACATGGTAGATCTAATATAGCTAAAGATTAGTACCGGGATATTGAACACAGGGAATATAATTGCAACTGGCTATCATGTACTAAGCGTCATATACTATCTAGAGAAACAAGAGATTTGGTTTAACTAAGCATAGATAAAGCAAATAAATAAAAAAAGTAAACAACTAATTGAAATTAAATAACAAAGATAAAGTATGAGAGATAAGAGAATTCCCCGTGCGTTCACAATTATGGTTATACAAATTCTCACTACAATACCCTAGCACGGTTTATACTTCGATAGAACGAGTCACATAAGTTTTGCCCATGCGGTACTGATAAGGCTCGTTTCATGCATTGGTTTTGGGTTAAAATTATATGTTTTTGGGGGAGATAATGCACAAATTTTGAGCTTAAGTGTGCAGAAATTTGTTGGATCCGGGAGTTTGTGCTAATTGACCTGGCAGATGCAAAATAGCTGATTTTGAAGTAAAATACCAGAAGTCGTCGCTCGGACCTAGGAGAATCAGGAAGTTGACGACAGGAGTAGAAATGGAGCAAAAGCGCAGAAAAAGTCACCTACCTGGTCAAGGAGACAGAATGGTGTGCTAACATGAAGATCCTCAATTATTGCAAGGGTAAAATGGTCAAATACCGACAAGAAGTTGCCTTAGGGTTGAAGTTAAAGTCACTCTATAGATAGAAGCTTTCCACAATGAAGAGGGAGCGCTTAACGCTATCGTAGTTTAGGTAGGAAGCTCTCGTAGGCGCTTAACGCCACCGCTCTCTTAGTTTAGTTCGATAGTTTGTTGCTTTCTTGGCTTAAATATGTAGTTTCATCGGAGGAATTGACGACTTCACCTTTGGATCTCAACTTATTTTCAGTTTTATGAAGCTTCGGTGTTTATTTTCATGTCGATGATGCTATTTACTTATGTTTCTTGGATGCTTTTCGCAATTGGTGGCTTAGATGTTTAGATCCATGCTGTTTACATGATTTCCAATAGTTTAGAGGTTGAGATTTAGTTGTTCACGTGCTCGATTTCTGAGATCCGATAGTTTAGGTGATGCATGCAAGGTAATTTGTGTTCATTTCGTTTTCTGCTTGACCTAGTAGCGTAGATCTGGTAGTTCTAGCTTGAATTTCGCATTTACGTCTTGTTTCGAAGCATGATCAGTTTTATTTCGTCAATGGTGTTGAAGCTCTGTTCTATGCTCTGTTTTTTACTTGGTTGTTTGGAGAAGATGAAGTAGGAGTTAGTTAGAGAATCAGATCTGCTTTTTGCTTTTGCTTTTTGCTTTTAACAGCTTTTCTGTCAGCCCCAGCCTGTTTAGGAAAAATGGTCCTCACTTTACTTTTACACTCTGCCTATTTTGGGAAAGTTTAAGCATGTTCCTTCAGTTACAGGTGTTCTAGTAAGTTTCACTCCAGTTTACAAGTTGCAAGTGTCCGTACTTTACCCATCCCCTAGGTTAGGTAGATAGAGTCGAGTTTAATTCCGCCAGGTCAAGTAGATTTAATTTAACTCAATGAATGCGTGGCAGCAGCCGACCCCTATTCCGATTGTGTCGTAGAAACAATCTCGAGTAGGTCCATGGTCCTTGTGGTTCGACCCCGCTCTTGCCACTTATACTTAGTAATATTTGTTGCATTAGTGGGAAAATTATAAATCTTGTTGAAAGGAGGGACACGTGCTCACGACACACGTGCAAAAGCCCTACCCTTCAGGTACAAACGTAGGTTACTAACACTAGGGTTTTCAATCATAAATCCGTAACTCCTAAAAGCTCCTATGACCCTTGAAAAGTCCTCACTCTCGATTAACAGTGTCGTTTTAAGGGAAGCTAATTATAGTGTCTACTAAGTGGATTTAACTCGCCAACCTCCTCTCACGATTATGTAGCAAGTTATATTAAATCATCATCGAATGTGTCACTCAAACATGAAGTATTACGGAACAACTAAGGGAAGAAACGAAGTAAAAATAAAACGGATATTAAATAGCAAAATAAAATTGTATAAACCAATAAAAGTTACTAACACATCCAAAGAATCCTATGATTTTAGTTAAACATACGTGAATAAGCTAAAAATATAGATTGAAGTGAAGACAAATTGAACATAAGTGCTAAAGCAAATAAAACCCAAAGGTTGAATCCTTATTGCTCTTTGATGATCTCTTGCTTCTTTCTCCAACCCCTTGTACAATGAAGAACTCTCATATTTATGCTATGGAATTAATTGACAAAAAGAAGATCTAGATGAAGAATTAGGGTTGGAGGAGGAGCCATAAAGGCTCCCTTTTGGAGGCTATATATAGGCTTAAAAATGATTTAAACTTGGTAAAAGTCTTCTCCAAGCAATAATAAAGATGGAATTTACGTGCCCCATAGTAGTAGGAAAAGATTTGGCTTCACAAGGTAAGGTTTTCTTTCGTTCTTTAAATTCTGCCTAGACTGCATTTGACAGCTTTGCGCGACTTTGGTAGAACGACCATAACTTTCTCCACAGAACTCCGATTGAGATGATCTTGGTACCAACACGATTATGAAGAAGAAGAGAGTGACATGTAGAACGCTCTGATCGGACTTTAGGATCGCCAGAAATTGAGTTTGAACACAGCTGTCATGCGCCGTTTTTTCCCAGCGGGCACTGGAGAGAGTCAGAGAGTTCTGGAGTGCTTTTCAGCGACCGCTGGCGTGCGGCAGCGATCCGCTAGGTTGCCTTCCGCTCCAGCTTCCGAACTTTGATGTTTTTATGCCCTTTTTTAGCTCTATTTTGCACATTTCTCAAAAAACACGTCAAAATACCAAAATAGACAAAGTATGCAAATAATTGACATGTAATGCAACTTTGACACTCAAAACGGACCAGAAAATGGCCTTAAAATAGTGCAAAATCTGAGCGTATTAGTCTCCATGTCGTGCATGAAGGTTTTTGGGCACATTGCTCCCTTATTTTTATGATAATCTCTTGAAATTGATGGGGCAATGGGATGAAATCCATATTGATGAACTTGGTTTGTTGGTTTATACACCTTCTTGCAAACTTGATGTGAGTTGTGATGAACCTACTCTATGTGTTGATTATGGGCTTGTCAATTTGGGGAGCAGTTCTCATTTGAGCAAGAATGATGTATCAATGGTTCCCTATGATCTTTTGTTGCTTAATCTTGAGAATAGGAATCTTGTGAATAGACCTTGTTTGGTTACTTTTGAATATACACCATATGAGGATCCATTCTTGTATATGTCTAGTCTTGTTGAGAATGCCAAATCTTTTGTGAAGATGTTCAAGAATTTGAGCATCATTTTTATGGGGATGATCGAACTAAATAGAAACAAGGTGTCAGGGGCATGTGTGTTTTGGCCTGTTGATTGTTTTTATTGCATGTCCATCAAACCATTCAACGGAATTGGGAAGTTTTATGGTTGTTTTGTTAAGAACTTTATATCTAATGGTTTTTTTTTGGGACTACATAGTGAAAGAATGTCTATATTTATTTGTACCCACATCTTGTACCTATATTGTTAGGTTATTTGAGTTTTGGTATGAAGGATATCTTGATGAATTCATCTTGATTCCTTATTGGTGGGATTTGGGCATGAAAGAATTCATGTTTTTGTGTTCTCACATTTATTGTGACTTGGCCTTGAGCTTAATGGAAAATGAATTTGGAGGGTCATACAAGGTCTTTGGTGTAGTATTGTCTCTTAGAGCCGTTAGTGGTCTTAACCTTTTTCATCATACCTTGATATTTGATTTGCTCTCATTCCATTTTATAGGTGTACGGAATCCGGATTTGAGGAAAAATCCTTTCCAAGAAGGGGAGGATGATATGACCACGAGTGTTAGATGTCAAGGGTCTTCACTTCGGCGTGAGCCATGGGTTGATTGGGGCCCAAGGATGAAAGAGAATGCATGTAAAGGATCCACCAAAGCTAGAGGACCTCCCGAGGACGCGAGGAATATAGAAGACCCGAATTTGAGGACAAATCCTTTCTAAAAAGGGGAGGATGATACGACCATGAAAGCCGCGCATAAAGTTCGTACCTGCAGCTGGCTTTATTCGGTATTCTGCCTGTCGAAATGACGTCCGAAAGCCTTGAAGCTGCGACCATTGTCTTCTCCTTCGAGAGATCTTCACGTGAGTATCTTACACTCCCCGATCGAAGTCCGGGGAGGGAGTTATGGCCGCTTTACGGAAGTCGTGCAGTGCAGAAAAAGATCCACCCGGCCGGGTGACTTTTGGCCACCAAATTCCACCCGGGCGGGTGGCTACCCGAAGGCATGGCGGAATCAGCAAGTTCCACCTGGGCGGGTGGCTATCTGAAGGCATGGCGAAATCAGTGATTTCCACCCGGGCGGGTGGCCCACATAGAGACTAGATTTTTTGGGTCTTTTTCTTGCAATTTGGCCTTCAACTATAAATAGGACTTTACCTCATTTTCTTCTTAGATGGTGATTGAATTAAGATATCTCCTTTGTGAGTTTTTCCTCTTTGAGGAATGTATCCAATTCCTTCCTTGAAGGTTGCTTGTTTCAATTCCATAGATTAATTCAAGGAGAGGTATGCATTAATGGCGTGTATCCATTGATTAGTGGAGCCAAGGGGTGATAGAGCTATTGAAAGTTACCGAGGGTTGTTTCCATTGTTTTAGTCAAGGTCTTATGGTTGTAGCTCTTTTATCTCATCATTATACACATGTTTTCCATCTCTAATAAACCATTCTTTCTTGTTTGGATTCAATTTTTGTGGTTGGATCTCTTTTGATCATTTTGTAGTTTTTGTTAAATTGAAAATCAATCTCACAAAAATATCTAGATCAAGCATCACAAACGGGTAATTCCTTGAGAAATGGATCATAAATTACATGGATCCACATAGAGTACATCACTATAAACAAAGAATCAGTTTTTTCAATTAAACATTATAAATCACATTTTATACATAGAAATATTGTAGATTAAAATAAAAAAAAATTAGGAATGACTCACGGTCAAAGCCTTGGAGTATACTGCAGGGAGCCTCCGGTTGCATTTTTCTTCTGACGTTCAAAACATATGAAAAAAATAAAATCTAAATAAATTGAAGAATGTTAATCGAAAACAAATTCTAAATCCGTAGGATAACTTACATTTTATAAATCTTTCTGATTTGAATCCATTTGTTCGACGAAGGAATGAGACAGTTGAAATGAGAGAACTGGGCGTTGATGACAATGGAATAAGGCGACGGCGACGACGGAGATGAATCGGCATTGAGTGAGAACTTGAGGTTTAGAGAAGAGGAAAAGAATCGAGCGATAGCGGGCAGAAGGAGAATTTTAAAATGAGATAGGAATTCAAGTTTTAACTCTAATTTCATATCTTAAATGACAATTTTTCCTCGCCTTCTTATAGTGAACCAATTCATTCTTATAGTAAAGTAAAATCTGGATCAATTTCGAAAATTACATAGCTGATATATCAACACTTGATTTTCTTAATCACGTGGCTATGATTTGTTTTCTAGTCATACACTACACTTAATGGGCACTTGCCCCATATCATTACTCCATGAAAAATATATAAGAGCAAAAAACTTTTAGCTATATAGAGAAGTTTATTTCCTTTGGAGTAAAAAGATTACTCCAATTTCAATATATGTTGGGAAAGGCTAGTTTTATGCGAAGAAATTTCTTTCACTAAAAGGCAAAGAGTTTAGAGGTATTTAATCCAAAATTCAAATGTGAATTATACTCTAAAATGGAACTAATAGTTCACTAATTTTAGTTTTAAGAACAATTGTGAAAAATAAAATCAAGAATTTAATAGGAGTATAAATGAGAAGAATTATGATATAATCAATTAATTTAAAAAGTCTAGAAAAATAATCTTAAGAATTGGAATTGGATTGTGCAGGAAAGAACTTAAAGTGGACTAAATAAATGAGACAAAGCATCATCGATGACATGATAGACAAATAGGCTATGAGTAGTAGCCTTGCTGTTGGCCTCAACTACCACCAGTATTATTCAAATAAAAAAAGCGAAAAGGCTGCGATTGACTTTCCAAATCAGTAAATCCTATCTTTAGATGCAAATATATTAAAATAGCAATCTTTTTTCTATAAATAGCTTATCCCACAACTCCGATTTACAACATGCATATTCACACTCACACACACACAAAGGAGAGTTTTTTTTTCCAGCTTCAAGAAAAGCCGCCGGAGACGGAGAGGGAGATGGAGGCAGGGCCAGTGCCGGTGTGGCTGTCAGGGACGCTCTTGTAGAAGTAGAGGTGGTTACGGAGTTCCCAGCTCCAGTCGGGGTGGCGCTCCACCATCATCTTAGGCCACCGGTTGATCCTCACGTAGTGCTCTCGCACCTTGCCGTCTGCAAGGAGCCCGGTCACAATTGTGTAGGTCGACTCGTGGCCGCCCCACACCTTGTCCTCGGGGTCGGCCGTGATGCTGCCATCTGGGTGGAAATACCGCCGCATTGGGGTGGCGCCTTCCTCGCGCCACGAGGGGTCCAGGTCCCGCCAGTACTGCGGCGCCGACTGATCAGAGAAAGATGCACACAAATCAACCTATTTCTCTGGTGAGAAAATTACTCATCCTAACTGCTTTGCAACTGTTTTTGAGTAATAGTTTTTGACAACACATTACATTATTGGAATAGGTATTTAACTATTAGGAAACATAGTTACCATATTTAGTTTCACAATTTACTAAGGGACAGCTAGTTTGAGGTGAAGAGTAGAACCCTTATTATTGGATTCAGTTATTAAACAGAAATAGGGATTCTCCTCACAAACCATTGAAAATATTTGTTAAGAGGGATATATAGCATTTTGGGTTCAAGATGAAGCTCAGCTCAGTTGGCAAGACGCTTCCACTCTAACCGATAGGTCAGGGGTTCTAGTCATCACGGGGGTAGATGGGGAACAATTGTTGATCCTCTAAAAAAAAGGAGGATAACTTTGTTTAGCATCACTAACTCCATTCCCAGAAGGGAGGCTCCATTCCCAGAAGGGAGAGGTTTGAGGGTCAACTATAAACTTTTCAAGTGTGATATTTAAGTTATAACTAACAGTTGTGGAAAAGAAGCTATATTTAACTTAGGTTTGGGGGATGAGAATGCACAAAGACACATTCTTAATAAATGTAGAACTATAAACCTTATACCTGTTGGGAAAAAGATACTTCCAAGTGTCTAAATCAAGAAAATTAACAAGAACCGAGGTTCGGAAAGAATGATAGCATACCTCTGTAAAGCGGAATTCCCAAACATGGTCACAAAGGTCATCCCTAGTGATTCGAGTCTGGCATTAGCAAGATCCCAGTTAGAAAGTATTAACAGGCATCACCTTCAAGTTAGTTAGAAATGTCACATTTGTTCATGCATTCAAAATTCAGGATCTCTAATTTCTCCGACATGATATTAAAAGCTCATAAAGGCTGTTAACAATCACGCGCAGCTCTCCAAGAGATCAGGACAGGAAGACGTGAAACTCACTCGTTTACCGTCTCTGATTGAGAGCAATGTAGCAATCATCTTTGGAAGTCCTTCAACCTTTGCTACGCGTGGTATATGTGCCTTATCCAACCATAACTCTTGACACTGAAAAGACAAACACCACTGCATAAATAATTGGTATTGCAGGAAATTGGTATTGTTAGAGCATGAATGCAATACAGTTAGAGCATGATAATCAACTCATGGCATGCAGGAAATTGGTATTGTTAGGGGATAGGTGTACCATAAACATTAGTTAATATCTCAGCGTACGAAACATAACACACAATTCACATGATAACTATGAAGAAGCTGCTGTAAAATAACATCAAGCTAGGACATAGAAGGAAACAAAGAGAGCTAGGTAAACAAAAAAGAGGTAAATAATCCTCCTATGAATAAGAGGCCATCCTCTGAAAAGGCCACAATAGGTAGTTGAAGCTAAATTTTATTTCAGAATCAATAAAATGAAGATTACCTTGTCTATTTATAATAATCTATCGACTGACTGCTAACTAAAATAAGAACTCTATCCAGACTTACTTTAAAAGAGAAAACCTCTCTAATAGTTACCAATAACACGAGACTTGTAATTATAATAAACAACTAAACAATAATTAAAAGATAACTCCTGCATTTAATCTGTAGGGAATAACGATGCGTATCAATTGCCTCTTTGTCAAAACAGCCTTGTCTTGTGAGAACAAGGCTGGAGGTGAAACTGACTAAGGGGTCAGTACTCATGTGTGAGGACACAGAGTCATTAAACTGCTCAGTCGCCAAACTGCTCCTTAAACCAAACAGCAGAGGCTACTGGAAACAACCACTGCTTAAGGTCCACAACCAAACACACGTTCACCTAAGTGGATAGCACCTTGGGTTGCAACGGAAACAAGAAACAGAAGTTACTGTTGCCAAAGTTGTTGTTACAATGTCAAGAGGTGGAACCAGCGGCGGTGGCCACGCAGTCAGGCTGCAGTGTGAGTTTTTGGGCTGACAGTAGGGGTTGTGGTGGCGCAACGGCTGTGGAAATCACAACCGAAGCCTGGGCTGAGGGCACAAGCATGCTAGACGCAACATCTAGATATGAATGAAAGAATTGGTGCTTTCTCCGGATCAGTTGGCCACTTGCCGATGATAATGGCACATTGACTGTCTTGTGACTCTTGCCAGTTGATATCACGACGAGCAAGGGCAGAGATGGTGGTGGGGACGGATAGCTGGACCATGTGGCAAGGCGTTGCTGCATGCGCTTGCAGATAGCGTGCAACATCTGGAAGTCTGTCCACACGTCGGCGTATAGATTCTCAGCCACCTTCTCCGATTTTCCAGTGTTCTCACTTGCGCAAGGTACGTTCACCCCACCATTTGATACGAAGTGACAGGCTGGTGAAACATAAAAATATGCTAATATCTCAACATGCAAAGCACGTCACACAATTTCCATCATAACAACGAAGATAACTGCTGGACAGAGAGTAACAAAATAGAAGAAAACAAAAATAGCAAATAAACAAAGTTAGGAGATAAATACTCCCCTTATGGCTAATAGGCCATCCTACAAAAAAGGCCATAGCAACTAGCTGAAACTAAATTTTATTTCTGAGCCAATAAAACTAAGATACATAGCCCTAATTATAATAACCTAGTGAAGACTCCTAACTCTGTCTAGATTCTTACATTAAAAGATAAAAGCACTCTAATGAATTACTCATAACAGGACTCCTAATCATAATAAACAATGCAAGCTAAGTCCTATAGCGGTAGTTAATCTGCAGGGAATAACGATGTGTATCATTACATTCCATCTCCTTTCTGTTTCAGCTCATAAAGATATACCGCCACCCCAAGTACGAAAATCAGTAGAAATATGAACCTCGATGAGCAAGACGAGAGATATATTTATTTGAATTAAGATATCACAGTGGAAAAGATGACATGCAAACAAAATCATCAATATACAAATCCCTCAGTGAAAAGGCAAATACATATGACAAAATAACTACAGCAAAATTCCCAGTCGATGAGAAATTTATTTCAGTCAGACATTGCTGTGGAAAAAGTGATAACCTATAACAAAGTAGCGGCGTTAAACTAGAAGAACCATTAGCGCAGTCTTCATAAGATTGCAGTCAACACAATAAACTGAAAAACAAAAAAAACAGAGCAATAGTGGGACCTGCTGTATACTAAACAAAAACAAGAGCTATGACATGGCCTATATCATTCTTATGAAGAATTTCAATGCTATATCATTTTACGTTTTTCATCCTATTTTACTTCTTTCTGCTTCATTTATGATAATTCAATACAACATTTTTCTTTTGAAGCTATTCCATTTATTCTAAACTCTATTTATGGTGTTCCTGTTCCAGAAATGTTAATAAACCTTGTGATATGAAAAAATATGAATAGTAACATAGTGATCTGAATTCTATCTATGAGCATACTTGAGTTGGATTCCACAGCCTTTTTTAACATACTTGAGGTGTCCCCTGGAATATTTGGCACTATTTCTGTGCAGGAAGCGCATTCAGACACTATAGACGATGTATCACATGCTAGACGTAATAGATGGTACAAAAGATGGGTATGTTAATATGAGCAGTAATGATACTCCGAACAAAGTATCAGATTTGAGCCACAATAGATGGTGACAGCATGAAACAAGCGTGACCATTTTAAGCCACTCCTCAGTAGTGAAGCATTTAGGCCAGAGGTTCCAGATTCCTTGATACCACACCCCTTCCCCCACCCCATGTGTCCACTGTGATGTTCAATTGCTACATGTTAATGCATTGAGCTACAATAAGTTATACTTCCTGAACACCTACGTTGACACAAATCAATGGAACTTATTCTGAACTATCATACATAGCTTTATGGAATTAACATGCAATGTCTAGATTTATCCGGTTCGGGTACTATTCCTTATATAACATGTATTCTAGATATGTATCAAAAGAAACTCATCTGTTTCTTTACTTATGGTTTATTCCTGTATTCAGTTGCATGCTAATCGTTTTTCCGTTCTGCACAGGGGATAGGAAATTTATGGTACACAAGTCAGCTCTCACTCTATCTCATTTCTTGAATATATGCAGTTGCAGAAATTCATATCAGGGTGTCAAACTGTAATATTAAGAAGACAAAGAAGAGGCCAGTTCCACTTGCTTTCCATTTGGCTGCTGGAGAGGTTCATGCTCAATAAAACTAATACTCCCTCCGTCCCACCGTAAGCGATTCACTTTCATTTTTGGGATGTCCCACCATAAGTGAGACATTTCCCTTTTTAGCAAAAGTTACTACATTTCGTCTCCCTTACTTTTTTCTCCCACCTATTTTATTCTCTCTTCAGTCCTCTATTTTTCTCTCTCATACTTACCCTCTATCCACTTACTCTTTCAATATCAATTACTGAAATCTCGTTCCCAAAAGAAGTGTCTCGCTTATGACGGGACGGAGGGAGTAAATAAAGTGGGATCCACATTTCACCAACTTTTTTCCACCGACTTTCGTTCACATTTCTTAGAAACCAAGCCTAGTAAAAGTGGGATTTATATGATGGAGGGAGCATATGTTTATCTACCGCATATTTAATAGATTGAACACTTTAATAATATTCAAAAAGCTCAATAATATATATTGTCAATCCAATTTATCATCTAAAACAATTTACTTGATATGCACAAAATATGTAACATCACTTATTTGATTAAATCGATATTACAAGTCACACTTATACTAGAAACACTATTTAGTGACGACATTTAGGATATTCAAATATTTCCTCCTTCCCATGATAGTTGAGTCGTAATCCTTTTTGGATTGTTTCACTATAATTGAATTATTTTCTTTTATAGCAAAACATCACCACTTAATCTCTTAAACTTTTTTCTCTCTATCTTATTAATTTGTTTTATTCTCTCTTTCATTTTATTTTCTCTATATTCTCTCTCCTACTTTATGCTCATTCCACATAACCCGCTAAACACTCTTCTAAATTTTTGTACAAAAAGAAACTTTAGGCTACAGTGGGACGAGGGGAGTACGATATAATGTTATGTGTCGTTCACCCATAATATTTTGATTCATAGGGATAAATTTACAAGCCACCTACTTAGAACTTCCTTAGTCCCTTAAAAATATGAACCTTAAAAATATGAACTTTTAAAGGCGCACAAGTTTAAATGTACAATTGATAAAGTAAAAGATGAAGAGAAAAGATAATGGAAGTAGTATTAGTGATAGTTAACATTGGTAGTGTTTAGTGGGCTCAAATATTCCTTAGTTCAGAAAATTCATAATTTTAAAGGCCGGACTAAAAAAGAAATAGTTTATATTTTTAGAGCACAAAGGAATTATAAAACATTTATGGATTATAAATTTATTTTATTCTATATGAAAGTCTCATTTAAACCTTTTTAACAATTCCTACCATAATATTAAGAGTATTATTTATTGTGAAGTTTAACAGAGTTTGGCAAAAAGTAATTAAAAAGTTCAATGGGCTATGTATTTATTTCAAGAACTAATGATTTATTATAACTAACCGCTATAAGAAAATCATATACCTATCTCATAACCATTTTATGTGAAACTTGGTCAATGAATCCAAATTTGATTTTCACCACAATGTGCAGAAGAAGTTGAGCATTAACAATATCACAAGAATAGTAGGTTACTTCCTCTCACATTGGCATGGTACATTGGGCGGTCGTGCCCAGTCCAGTGAGACCAATGGACACCTTTAACTACTTTTAAAAGAATTAAATTAGGTCATTTTCCACACCTACATTATGTTACTTGCAAAAAATTAATTGACATAACAATGGAAGTAACAAAAATGAATTAATGCAACAAAAGTTCATTCAAAGTTTGTTCACCATTAATCAATTTGATATTTGTATATATGGTTATTATCCTATATCATATTAGAACCAAAAAAATAGGTTCTAAAGAAGAATCTTCATTTTGTCTAAACTGAAGAATGTTATATTTACTAATTGATCAACCATCAATAAAATTGATATTATTTTATTCGCATTCATTAGTCTTCTAAGTGGATGTACACTGAACCAAAAAAATTATTAGCATGTGGAAGTTCCTATGGAGCTAGGTCTTACAAAAAATGTCCCAAGTTGTTGCATAAAGCATATTTATTCATACAAATAAATGAATTAGCTCTATCAAGCAAATAGATCATCTTGAGGTTTTTATGAAGGTTTTACACACTAATATATCATGGGAAAGCTAAGACACATTGCATCTAATCCAACTTTTTAGCTTCATAAGCATTTGAAGTTTTGGATATCAATATATATAAAGCAATTTACTACATTCAAGCTTGGGTACTCTTATTATAAGGGTCCTAAGGCTTTAATGTCATAATGCACCTTGTGATTCATGGTATATTCTTAACACTCAATCCAAAGCCACCACTTTGACAATTGATGTGTAGACTTATATGTTCACATTGTACTTTTACATCAGCAGCAAGAATAAACTTTAGCAGGAAGAATAATGAATATCATTAATAATGAAATTATGGTTTAGTACATTCATAGCATCAAACTTGGTTGAATAATAATACATAGCAAAACTCCATATTTAACTCAAACTGCTTGCAAGTGTCACCATTAAAATCTACTGGTCTCATACTACTTAGCAAACAAAGTTCACTAACCTATACAAGTTTTCAATCCTTTACAAACACAACTCATCTATTCTTACAAGTAGAAGGATCCTTACTTTCTAAACTTTACCTATCCAGCATGCAAATAGATATAGATTAGCTTAATTCTTTGGAATTGAAATTGCATATCTATTACAAAAATCTAGATCGATGTAAGTGTAACATGGATACTTTCTTATTTGGTCAAATCATCAAAAGTCCCAATATGTTTCTTCTTCTTGATAGGTCTTTTTCATGTTTTTGAGATTGATGTTATATGTTTGTTTTACTCATCAACCCAACCCCATTTTGATCAATACATATAGCACAAATCTTCCATTGTTTATTCGGACTTCACCACTAATCTTATATGATAGATGTACTAATCATAAAAGCATTCAAAACAAGATCTAAGAGGCATGGATAGCACATTTTGTAGTTTGGTCAAATACAACCGCAAAGTAGTATTCTAATAGGTATGATTCTATGAATTGCACAAGATAATAATTTAGTTGCACATCACTTCGGTGATTTACCCTAAATAATTTACAATCTAAACCTAGAACAACAGAAGAGCTATAGACAAACAAAGCTAACACTTTGGAGTCCAAACAAGATCTCAAGTCATTTACAAAGATTTCAAGCTTATGTCTTCTTAAAATTTATTACTTGGGGAAGAGTAAAAGTCAATTTCGATCCTAAACATATGATCAAAATACGAATTTGGTCCAAAATATTAACTTTTTGAAAAACAGGTTCATAACAAATGAAAATGTCACAAAGTTGTCCTTTTTTGACGATTCCGTTAAAAAATTAACGGTCAACGCTAAACGCTAATTGCACAGTGGCATGATCGTTAGTTTTTTTACGGAACCGTAAAAAAAGGACCACTCTGACAAGAATTTCATTTGTTATGGACCTATTTTTCAAAAAGTTAATGTTTTGAACCAAATTCGTATTTTTATCATATGTTTAGGACCAAAATTTGACCTTTACTTTTTGGGGAAACATGAAATAATGAAAACTCCACTAAGAACTCTTAAAGAAGAATGAAAATATGAATTGTGTTGTTGTTCATCTTTGAAAGTAAAGAAATTAAAATAGTATTTTCATGACCTATCTTACTAGAGTTCTTTTTTTGTCCATTCACTTCTTTCTCTTACATATATATTGAATTTGACTTCTTTATCTATATAAAAAAATTCTATGGGCTTATTTGGTTACATGTTGCCCAAGTCTATTTATGTATTATTTGCTCTCCAGAATGTTTCTATTGCTAAAGCTAATTTTAGATTCTTTCAAGTGTTATGTACAATATCTTATACAATAAGGTGTATGTAGGTAAATGATATTTTAAATTTCCTATAACAGTCATTCCTTTGTTCTCCAATATTTGGTTACTCTTCCTTCTTCTTTGAAAGGGATAAAAAAAAGGGGGGCAAATCGTGCGAATTGGGTAGTTATTGGGTCGACCCGATATCGACATAACCCGATAAAGTCCAACCCTAACCCAACCTGAAATTATAAAATTCTTATCGGGTCTCAATCCAATAACTTCGTGTGTGTTCGTGCGAGTTATCGTGTCATGCAAAAAAATGTCAGTCCTACCACTAATGATAGTAAGTTGCTATATAATTTAACTTGACACGATACGATAACGACCAGATCATGATATTACACGATAAGAACCTGATATTACACAATTAAAACATTAAAATTTTATCATGATTTAAATCTAAATGATAAAATTCAAGTTTAATATTTTTTAATTAATAAACAAATAAAAATAATAATTTTATTCCTCAACAGATAACTCAAACCTAACCCTAACCCAACCCGATATCATAGGGTTCTTCCTGAGCTGCCCCTAGTAAGGACCCAAACCCAATAAAGTGACCGCTTCAATCATTGGTCAAGAATGTGAGTTAAAAGTTCATGAGATTTTATTAGTGCTTCATCAACAACATATCCCTGGGCATCTTTATGACATACAAGCAAATATTCTTCTAGTGTGACTCCTCACCTTAACTGAATAGTTTACTTCTCCCAAAACTATCATAGAGCATCTATCCTCCTAAAGACCAAACCGAGACATACAGCCACTATCTAAATACTTGAAAGCCTATTCCCTCCACACTTATTAGTTCAATTTACTAGCCATAAACACGTGAACAATTCGTACTCACGCACAACATCAACTCTAGCTCTAAGAATAGGTTGAAACTCTTACCCCTTCTGAAACCATAACATAACATGCCTCTATCTCTTGAGTACAGAGCCTTCTTCTCCTGACAAATCAAGTACTTAGGCAATTAAAACTCTATAAACCCCACATTTATTCAATATAGACTAACTAGAAACATATGGAGTTCGTTGCTGATACAAGTGATCAAAAATTCCAACCCCTCTTACAACGAAACGAAGATTGTAACAGCTTATATCCATTATCAAAGTCCTCAAGGTTCAAGCTGAATGTCACATTAGGGAAAGAATCCAAAAGTCACTCTTATAGTTTTGGCTCTAGTCTCTACTAATCCATAATAGTCATTCTTTAGCTCGGGCTTTCAGCTGAATCACCTTAAGAATTTACTTATCTCTAGCTGCATTCAGGATGTACTTACATCACTACACATATTGACATTGTATGGTCTTGTTTATCTACCTTGAACTTCACAGTCAAAACACAACAATATATTCCTACAAGAATTGCTAAACTACAGCTTACTTACCTTTTTCTCTCAAACATGCTTCATTACCATGTCAGCATGTCCAAAGAAATTGGTATTATTACATGATCCTCAAAGTAGTTGACATCTTAAATTTATAACACCTACGCACGGAATGCAAAATAAAAGTATGCAAAGGTTGTTTAACTTGACATATGTATTACTATTACATGACAATAACATGTATCTACAACTTCACATGTCAAACCATAAACAAGTCAAGTTGTCTCATCTAAGAAATTAGATCGACTACTTCAAACAAACATAAATTTCAGAAATTAATTGTGATCACATTTTACAAAGAAATCTTTTAATGGCAGCCCCTTTCGCGTACACAGCATCAAAGAACACCAGCCTCTTGTTAAACTAAAGGAAGAATCTGGATCATTAATGAGCTCGAGGAAACAAATGATTCTTTATTATCATCTTTTCTCCAGTTCGAATTGGCAGTTAGTCCCCCATGATTGGCAATACCCAATTTCGAAGATGGTAGATTTCCACGACTCATAGAACCAGATAAAGTTTGGACTCGATCTAAATATGAGAAATAAATCCTGAAAGAGGTGCATACAAAGGAAATGTTACATTTCTCCTGCCTGCATGCTAGCAATTTTTAATTCTGCAATGCAAAAGTTAAGAAGAAATTATTCAGACCAACACCTTTCTTTGAAACTCGTGTTATGCAGTTTGACAATATGGAGCAGGATTATGAACCAACACAGAAGGGTGTGTCATAAGTGCATTTGACGAAAAGCCTTATAATTTGTTCGAACACTTCTCACCTTGATCTATCTGGCAACCAAAAGCCAACATATAGAGCAGGAAATGAAAACTTATGAGCTCCCACACATTGTACGAAAGATACAAGCTTAGGATAATAAGCAATAAAAGTAATAAATCCACACATAACCTATGACAGTTCACATTTGAAATCTAAACGTATTTCCTTACCAACTTTATTTTCCACCCTAATGCTGGGGTCCAAGTCTGGTGGTAGATTCCAGACAGCATTTGTGTATTAGGTTTTCCAATGTCTATACTGCTTTGCTGAAGTTTAATAGTAGCATAATAGATGGTGTTCCAATTTAAGGCAGCCTATTATTTGACAATCTTATTTCCAGTCATTTTAGTTATTCCTTTGTATTATTGTTTTTATATTATACAAATAACAAACAGTCACCAAATATGCCATCTGGATATTGTGTCTGCACTCCTTTTATATAGACACTTTTCTTTTTACAATTCTTAAAGTGCTGATTTATTGCTTCAAAAGGATTCTGCATTCTACATAAGAGTTGTGCATATGCTTTCAAATAAAGAGCAATTGCATCATGAAAAGAATGCAGGTATCCAGCTCTTAATCAATCACAGATTGTATTTCTTTCCCCTGTTGAAATACCATGTTTTAAACACAGGAAGAGAACTCGGAGATAGAATATGCATAAAAGCTAAATGAAACAGAGTGATCAGGCTTCAATGTTTATAGATACATACATGTGGTTAAATGAGAGTAGCATGACAGAACATATTTTTGATTGATTAAGCATGACAATCCCAGTATAACAGGTTCTCTCAAACACAAAGGCAATGCACAATTACCATATCTTTATCGAATTTCTCCATCTCGGCTAAAATGGTTTAACGAACCCGAAAAGCCGTAAGGGAACAGCTTGAAGATTCTACTTATGTTTGCTCTCTTTTTCCAAATGCACATATGTTATAGAAACTAATGATGGCACCTGACTGAAATTTCCATCATAGTTGAGGTTCCAGGTGATTCTTTTAGTCAAATAACACAGTAACCGTGAGTAATTCCAAGGGTTTCTTTTCGAGCTATTCAAAGTAGAGTAACAGGGAAAACTGAAGATGGCAGTATTAAGTTATGTGATAAAGAAGTTCAAAGTATGTTAAGAATCATTCTAGCACCATAGTCACAGAGCATAAACTAGCTTAATTTCAATCATCATTCCAAAGTTCTATAATTAGTTTATAAATTACCCCACAAAATTCAAGTTAATACAACTCCTCCATCAATATATTTATCAAGAAGCAGCAACAAATTCGGTCCATGGCATGACTATCAAGGACGAAGTGGGTAGAGTAGTGATTCGTAGATAGCAATACTCAACCAGTACACTCAAGAAGAAGATTCTTCCCACACACATTCAAATTGGAAATAGATAATACTCAAATCAACAAAGCAGAATGGGCAGTAACCACAGTTAAATTAAACCGCAAGTAAAAATAAGGGCAAAACAGAGAAATAACTAATCAAACGCACAACACACAGCCAACACTCGAAGCTGAATGCAAAACGGTGAGAAACGGAGAAAAAGGAAGGGAGAAAATAACCTTGGGACCCCAAATTCTGTCGGCGGAAGCAATGGCCTGCCAGCCGCGAGAAACGAGACGAGCTTCCGCGACGCTACGCAAGTCGAGCTCGGCGAGAATAATCGTCATGATTTCCGAACCGAAGACGAGCAGGGGGTCCTCCGCCGCTAGCTGAAGCTCCTCTCCGCCGATTTCATCGGCCTTAACCTTCCGCTTACCTTGTTGACTGGATTCTTCACCTCCGGACTCTGACATAACCGACTGGGAAGACTGAAAACGAAACTTTTGGTTGGCCCCAGTGACTCTACAGAATTCGGAGGAATTCGACGGAGAGGATTGAGAGAGAGAGAGAGAGAGAGACGTGGAGCTATGAAAGGGCGAAACGTAAGGATGGAGAAATCAGGTGTCGACGTCAGGCATTTAGGAAGGTGCTGACGTGGCGGAGCAACGGCAGAGGAATTTTAGGAAGAGAGAGAAAATTTTGGGGTTTTGTTCAAGTGGGATTCCCATGCAACCTCGCTGATGTACACGTGTACACAAAAAATTTAGGATTTACTAGTACTAGTTTTTTTTATTCCAATAATCGAGTCATCTTTTTTGGAGTAAAATGGATTGTTTCTTGTCTTAAGAAGAAATAAAACTCCATCTGTCTATGAAAAAAATGATACATTTGTCTTTTTTATTTGTCCACAAAAAAAGGGTGATATTTATCATTTTCAGTTATCTACAAAAAATAGGGCACATTCAAATAATATGGACTTTACATTCCATTAACACTACTCATCTCTTGTTTTTTTCCGTTCTCTCTTACTCTACCAATTCTATATTAAAACTCATGTCATTCACAAAGTGCCATATTTTTCTTTTACTAATAATATGGACTTCACATTCCACTAACACTACTCATCTCTTGTTTTTTTCTACCAATTCTACATTAAAACTCATGTCATTCACAAAATGCCATATTTTTCGTGGACGAAGGGAGTAGTACTTTCTTTTTTGTTACTCCCTCCGTCTCATAGGAATAGATCACTTAAAATTGACATGAGTTTTAATACGTAATTAATAAAGTAAAAGAGAATGAGAAAAAATAATTGAAATTGTGTAGTGGATGGTCAGACCCATAAATAATAAAGTACTAATAAGAAGAAGTAAAAGGTTGCAGCATAAAAAGACATGAACTATTTATATGGAACGGATGAAGAAGGAAATAAGACATATATTTCTATGGGACGGGGGGAGTACTATTTTATTCGTTCAACTAATACTTCATAATCTCTACATTCCTTTATTCCCTTCGTCCCACAATAGAAGTCCCATTTGGTGTGGCCACGGATTTTAAAAAATGTAAAGAATAGTGAGTTTAAAAAAGTTAGTGGAATATGTGGTCAACTTTTTTTATATGAGTTTTATTATAACATGTGAGTGAAATGTGTGATTGAAATGAGTTAGTGGAATGTAAGACCTACTTACCATTTATGGAAAAAGTGAAATGTAATTCTTATCATGGGACGGGCCGAAATGACAAAATGCGACTCTTGTTATGAGGAAGAGGGAGTACTTTTTTCTCTCTTAGGAGCTACTTGGAATGGTGGAATGAAATAGAGGAATGAAATGACATTCCTACCTCCATTCCATTTCTTCGCTTGATATTTTATTTCCTTAAGGATTCACCATTCCATTTCACATAGGAAGTCATTTCTTCTATTTAGCTAAGGTCATTGAATGACCATTCCATTTCATTTCATTCTACTTTCTTCTTATTTTAGATTTTAAGAAAATTATAATATATTATATTATTCCATCAGTCTCACTTTAGGAGTCCCATTTGAGTTTGACACAATTTAAAGAAATGTAAAGGAAAGTTGGTGTAAAAACATAGTGGAATGTGAGTCCTACTTTTACATTAGTTTTATAACCATTTATGGAATATTCCAACCGAGACTCCTAAAATGGGACACTCAAAAATGATAAACCGGGACTCCTAAAGTGGGACGGAAGAAGTAGTATTTAAATTCAATATCATCTCAATTTTATAATTTTTAGATTTTTTATAAAACAAATTTTAGAATTACACAACTTACACACACACTATACTTACACTACACACATATTCCACACACGCCGAAAACCGGTTCTTTTTAAATCTGCAGTATTTTTCAAAAATTGCTACCCACGGGGATAGTACTCATACCCATAGGGATCGAACTCATTCTTATATTTCAACAATTTTTACTTTATTCTATATTTGATCATATGGTTTTATAAACTAATTAATTAACTATATTTCGATAAATTAATTAGTTAATCATAATATTCTACGTTATAGTATGTATTTAATCATTTTTGTTATTTAATACTCCCCCCCGTCCCATTGAAGATGATCAACTTTCCTTTTTAGTTTGTCCTAACTAAGATGACCCATTATTTAAAATGGAAACACATTTATCTCTACTTTATTCTCTCTCTCTTACTTTACTCTCTCCTCTCCACACAAAATAAAGTTGCATAAAATCTTGTGCCACCCAAGAAAGGGGTCATCTTCCTTGGGACGGAGGGAGTAAATTTTAATAGGAGTAATATTTTATTAATCACTAAATTTTTAATATTATCATATAGATATACCATTAGTTAGATACAAATTTGAATATTTTAATTATATATTTATTTGATTATACTTATCATCCATTAATTTAATATTATCATCATTAAATTTTATAATTTTATGATATAAGAGTATATAGAAATATATTATTGCATATAATATTTGATATATTTATATAATATATATTTAATTATATATTATATAATTAAATAGCTTTACCGGAGCACTAAATAAACCTGCAAGTATACAGAGTATATATAGTATAGCTAAAAGTCAGTACTGGATATCGAATACGGGGAAGACGAACACAAAGTGTTTATCCTCTACTGAGATTCAATTACTATTTGAAAAAACATTTGGGGTTTGAAAACTTTTGAAAAACTAAAAGCAAATAAGAGCATAGATCAACTAAAAGCAAATAAATCAAGAGAAAGACAATAGAGATAAGGGAATCCCAGGTGTGTTCACAGTTATGGTTATACAAAATTCCAACTACAATACCCTAGCACAGTTATTACTTTGATAGAACGAGTCACCTAGATTATGCTCATGCGAAACAAACGTTGATTACAAGATTAGGGTTGTCAATCCTAACACGTAACTCCAAAAAGCTCCTAAGACCCTTGAAAAGTCCTCACTCTCAATTAACAGTGCCGTTTTAAAGGAAGCTAACTGTAGTGTCTACTAAGTGGACCTAACTCGCTAGAACTCTGTCACAGTTATGAAGCAAGTTATATTAAATCATACACGATTGTGTCACTCAATCATGAAGCATCAAGATTAACTTAGGGAAGAAACAAAGTAAAAATAAAACGGATATTAAATAGAAAACGGAACTTGTATAACCAAAGTCATTACTAACACATCCCTAGAATCCTATGAGTTTAGTTACACACAATTGAATAAGCTAAAAACATAGATTGAAGGGAAGACAATTTGAACATAAAACTAAAGCAAATAAAACCCGTAGGTTGAATCCTTGTCGTTCTTGATGTTCTTGAAATCCTGCTCCAACTCCTTGCACCAGTGAAGTACTCTAAGCCTTGATCTCTGTGAAGTATTTTGCAATTAGAAGTTCGCTCTTTTTGATGAAGCTTGAGGCCTTATTTATAGGGAAAAGCCATGTCTTGTTGTAGAAGGAAAAATCTCCAAAATATGGTAAAACTGGGCGCAAATCTAGGGCTTCTCGGATTCACCGCCTTTCTCCGTCGGCCGCACCTTGGCCGGCGGTCGCGCGTTGGAGTCCAGAGTCTGTTCCTCGGCGGCGGACCGCACGCACATCTTCCGGCGGTCGCCGGACGAGACTTCTCTTCCAAGCACATTTTTCCGAGGTGGACCGCTGCATTGATCTGCCCGCCGGTCACCGTCCGACTCCAGATTCCCAAATTTGGCGTTTTGGCTCCCTTTTTCGGCTCAATTATGCACAATTCTCACAAAACACGTCAAAATACCAAAATATGCAAATAATGGACGTGTAGAGTGACTTTGACATAAAAAACGGACCAAATAATGACCTTAAAACAGTGCAAAATCCGAGCGTATCAACCGGTCCGACCAGTTGAACCGTGAACCAGTACTTCGCCGGTTCGCTTACCGGTCTGACTTTTTAAAAACATTGCATTACACAATATACACATACTATACCTATACTACACACACTACACACACTATACGCACAATACACATAATGCACACACACTATACACACACTACACATTTTACACACGCTATACTTACACTATACACACCGCACACATTGCACAGTACTGCACACACTACACTATGCACACACTGCCCACATTTTGTGAAGGGTGAGTATTCGGTTTTTTACAGAAGAATCGAAATTTTGTGAAAATGAAAAAACCGATCTGAATTATCTAAAAATAGAAACATTATTTCATTTATTAATATAAATTAACAAAAATAAATTAACAAAAACATTATTTTGATTTTTTTGCTTAAATTCATTCGCACTGAACCAAACAAAAAATTGAAATTTGCCAAAAATATTGAATTGAATCAAAATCTAATTTTAAATTTCAATTTTGTTCCGATCGAATGTTTGGTTTTCTTATTTTGCTCACCCCCAGCGTGAAGTGTGTGTAATATGTGTGGTGTATGTAGTGTGTGCAGTGCGTGTATAGTGTGTCTATAGTATGTGCAGTGTGTGTGCAGTGTGTATAGTGTGTGCAGTGTGAGAATAGTGTGTGGCAGTGTGTAGGGTATGTGTGTGCAGGGCATGTATAGTGTGTGTAGTGTGTGGAGTGTGTACTTGTTCATACTTCTATTCCTATATTATTTGTAGTTACCAAGCATAAGATAAGAACAAAATTAATCAAAGGAATAACAATTGTTTTCCCTCTGTATTCGTTGCGCTTACCAGGCACAAGAACGAAATGGAATTGTCGTTTCATCTCCATTTCATTCACACCTTATTCCATTCCATCATACCAAGAAGCCACATATATTTTATTTTCCCTCCACCTATTTCTTTTATTATCAACTTTTTAAATTTCGTGCCAAAAACATGTCTCGCTTATGATAGGTCGGATGGACAGTATATTTCATCGCAAACTAATTTAGTAACCGAATACAATTGATTTTGTTGTAATGATAGTATAGCAAGAGTTATTTTCTTAAATAAATTACAAATCATCATTATTCGACGGAGCATGGGATAAACTTTTAGTTCAATACTCCCTTTATACACTATTTAAAGTCTCATTTTAACTCGTAGCGAATTTTAAGGAATATGAAAGAAATTGGAGAAAAAGTTAGTGGAACATAGATCCTACTTCTATATATTAATTTTATAGTAGAATGTGAGAGTAAAAATTAAGTGGAGTGTGAGGTTTGCTATCTAAAACGGAAAAAAGTAAATGAGACTTTTACTCATGGACGTCCTAAAATAGCAAATTGGGACATTATTTTGTGGACGGGGAAGTATTACTTAGATTTAAAGTTTTATCAAACTCAACTTTTACGATGTTATCTCTGTAATTTGTAAATATCTGGAAAACTAGAAAATAGGGACTTCTATCATCCCATTAGTGTTGGAATATTTCTTTTCGATACAAAGAATAAGGAATAAATATTTAATGAGTTTCGTGAAGTAGGAATATTTCTTTCGTCCCATTAGTGTTGCCCCAAAATTGGATTTTGATGAAGTCCACTCATTCGACCTTAAAGAATGAAAACTTGTTGAAAATATCTTTTGAATCGTTCCCTTCTTCAATTTCCCTACACCTTCATGGCCTTATGAACTATGTCCTCCTGCTCCACTTAGTGTTGAAGTTGCCCGATGTTAGCAATCTCCCTATTCGTCCTACATAGGAATCGAGCCATGACTGCTTATTTATCTTCTTCAACATTTGACCTAATAATAGCAATCTCCATCTCTTTGTTGTACTCATCAGAGTTTTAGTACCTTGATTCATAAATGGAAATTTTCAATACAATTCACGAAAATAATGAGAAGGTACAAATCTCTTATGCATTGTGTTTTTCATCTCTTCCCAAATTGAAATTGGTCCCCCTCCATATCGCCTTGCATTGGTTATCAATTGATCCCACCAAACTATAGCATAGTAAGTGAATTCAATTGCAGCAAGTCCAAATAAGTTTCTAGATAACTCTATCCTTTGGGATCTTCAGTTTGGTGCTTCTCAAATCACCATCAACTTTATTTGTATGCATTCTTCTATCATCTATGTGACTTTCATTTCAAAGCTTAGATGAAGCATCATCTTCTCCTCCACTCTCCTTGTTATTCACATTTGTTGCTCGAAGTTCCAATTTCTCCAAGCGATCTGTTACGTTTTCCATAATACTTCCAAACCTTGCATATTGTTTTTTTTTCAATGAATTTCAACATAAGATCAAATTGGAATATCATTGACAGTAGGGATCCATCCTCACAATTTACTCGCATTTCACACAAAATAAACCTCAACCAAACACTCGTGTATCACTTATTTGGCTTTTACCTCCCCTCAAATAATCTCACCTCTTAACCCTTTTACCACTCAATTTTCTGTTGTAAACAAAACATGAGGATAAAACAAATCAAGAGCAAACAAGAAACAAGTAGTATTCACCAGATCACTTCGGCCCTTCAATGAAAGATGAAAGAAAATGGACGAAATATACAGTGAGATAGAAATAGAGAGTGCTGTGTTTTTTTTAACAACTGCAAAATGGATAGATAGGTATTTAAAAAAATAAAATAAAATTGTGCTCTATTTTTTTGCTACTAAAAGATAAAGCGATACGAAGAAGGTAAAGAGGTTGATAACTTTTCTTTTTTTCAATTTTTTATATTTTTTTAGATAATAAGGATATAAAACATAAATTATAAAGCTAATGATAGATTAATACCAGATGACTCTTGATACCAAATGATATGGACGTCGATACCAAATGATATGGATTTGGATACGACAAAGGACCCATAGGAAATATTGATCCAAGAACCCAATAAGAGCTTTAGAAACCTTGGACCGTTTGCTATATATGATTAAGGATTAGCCAAAAACCTCGGTACGGTTGAACACCACAAGAATTTGCTTAAAGTATCTTGATAAGTTCCAAAGAAGTGAAGTGCTTGAACCATATGATTTAGGGAAAGGAAAATTTTGGTTTTTAAATTCAGTTGAGGCTGATTCATTGGGACTAATGGAGTAATAAAATGTGAATGAATGAGTTAGGAAAATATAGGTCTATTACCAGAATTAGTACTCTAAAAAGTAAGTCTGACAAGCAACGCGGACTATAAAAATATGAAAACTAATAGCCGATGGAGGGAGTACTCCCTCCGTCCCAAGATATTAGACCACTATTCCACTTTGGGGTGTCCCAATACACTTGAACCATTTCTATTTATGGTAAAAATTTACTCTACTACCAACTCCACTTACACCACTAAACAACTACTGCCTCCGTCCACCAAAATTTGTCGCACTTTGATCCGGCACGGGTTTTAAGAAATGTAATGGAAAGTCAGTTGAAAAAGTTAGTGGATTGTGGGTCCTAATTTTATATATTAGTTTTATAATATAATGTGAGTAGGAATGAGTTAGTGGAATATGAGGTCCACTACCAAAAATAGTAAAAGTTAAATGGGACAAATTTTGGGAGACGGACGGAAATGAAAAAATGGGACAAATTTTGGTGGACGGAGGTAGTATCTCCTAAATTTATGTGCCCAAAAGAAAGGAGTCTAATATCTTGGGACGGATGGAGTACTAATTTTAAGGTGCAACCACACAATCCAAGTGCCTTAAATTTGTATAAATATACAAACACGAGCAACCACACAGTATAAGTGCCTTAAATTTGTAAACAAATACACACACGAGCTAGTAGTAATTTCTAATAACTCGAGTACAATAATATATAGTATTTGTATTGCGTGTAACACAAAGGATTGTTAAACATGGAAATGAAAAACTAATAGTAGTAGTACTAAGTATGAAGGTGCAAATATAGAGGACAAGTGAAACACATCTCTAGAATTCTACAGATTTAGATATCCATAGACAAATAACACAAACCCATAGTTTGAAATAGAGAATAATGAAAACATTAAAACGACTAGGACAAGTGGAAAAGCTAGTAGTAGTAGTACCTAAATTAAAACACAATCCAATCCGTTGATTTGATTGTACGTAGCTAATAATAAACGAAAAGAAAATTTAGTAGAATTGAAGTTAGAGGAATTCGGGAGCGAAAGGAACTCCACTGTCAAGGATCCATCCATCTTCAATAAAATGTACGAGGGGAGTATATGCCTTTGCTTCTTCATCATTGGCAAACTGCTTTATACCAGGCCAGGTGACACGTTTGGAGAGATCGGAGCCGGGCCCAGTGTTCTTATACTCGACGTAGAAGAGGGTATCCAAGCCGACGGTCCCCTCCCACGGAGACCAGCCATCAGGAGATATGAAGCCGTCAATGGTGCTGTGCATGATGACCGTCCTGGATAGAACCTTCCACGGGCGGCCGAGGTAAGACTTGAAGGGAGGCTGAGCATCAAGGTAGTCCTTCTCCGCAGTGAAGTTGCAGCCTTGGATGATAATAATCCCAGTGAGGTTCTTCTCGTTGCGTCCCTGGGCGGTGACCATGCAGGCCTGGTTGGGGTTCGGCTTCCGCACCACCAGCTCACACTTCTGGAACACAGAGATAGCGTTTCCGAAGATAAAGTCAACAGTGCCGCTGATCCGGCACTCCCTGAACAACTGGCGCTGGACATGGGAATAGAGGGTGTCTTGATACCCGTCCATGTGCACGTTGAAGAAGATGCCCACGTCACCTGATGCTCTCACCGCCACTGCCTGGTGACCGCTAGGGCCCGCTGTGTTCTCGATCCCGATGTCCTTGGCAATGAAGCCTCTTCCGTTCACGACTATATTCATACAATCAAATAGTAAAATTAATTACTTCTATATATATACACACGGAGTACTCCTACTTACTTAGAGTTGCGGAGTCATAGGTCTGAACACCCTCGCTGAAACACTTGTTACCAGTAATTCTGGTCTTCAACGGCCCCTCTCCGATCAAAATGACTTCATCCACCTTTTTGGGAATCTCAACATACTCCTTGTAAATACCTTCTTTTACTAAAATCACATATGGGACTGTATTTTTCGGAGGTACGGAATGAATGGCCTCAGTGATGGTCTTGAACTGGCCGCTGCCGTCTTGCGCAACCACCACGTTAGGCTTCAACGCAATCTTAGGGTTTTCAACCAGCTTCCTCGCATGGCCTTTGACGAAATCAGGAATGCTTTCACCGCCGAGGAGCTGCCTTGGGGCCTTGATGCTGTTCACCAAATCCCCCAAATCTTTCTTCACGGATTCGTACGTCTTTTGGAATTCGATCACCATCGCCAAAGTCTTGCTCATCATCTCGCCGCTTATCTTCAGCATTTCCCTCACCTTAGCCCCAGACTCGCCTGCACACGCACACACACGCACCGTACATTTTAAATTTAAATCCACTGATGTATTCTCTTTAATTAGTTTTACCTTTGGTTTTGGCAAATGCATCGAAGCAGGTGTCTTTGTATGTAATGGCAGCACTCAACCATATCTTGACCTCATCGAGGACGTGATCCGCTTGCCCGATCTCATACTGGCTGACTTTATCCAAAGACGTATGGATTTCTTCGATGGAGTCGCCAAGTACGCGCTCGCACACGTCCAGCGCCTGCTTGGTCATGTAGTCCTTCTCCAACTCCTTGAACAATGTTGTGTTTTTTATTGCGACCTTCAGCTCCTCCACCGCCGCGTCAAATGCCTTTTCTATAACCTTCTTAGCCTCTGTAATGTTTCCCTTCTTGCAGTTCTCGCCCATGCCCGTCGCATCGCACAGATCGCCCATTAATCCTTGTTGCTTCTCGTCCGCTGCCGCCACGCCCGCGGCCATGCACGCCACCACCAAGGCCGCCACCACCGCCGCTCTTGCCTTGTTCTTCTGATTTCCCATTTTATTTATTTATTTATTTATCTATGCTTATTTGTGTGTATATATACACAGATGAGAACATTTATGGTTCGTTGGTTTCTTTTTCTTTTATTAGAAACAACTGCAGTGGAGGGTGGACAACTTTTCTTCCATTTCCTCGTTTTTCAGTCCATACATATTTTACTCTATATTTGAGTGATTATAAATGTTTGCCAGAATTATAAAATCTTTCTTTTTTTTACACAAAACAAAAAAATATGATTAGTTTATATTCTAGCTAGATAGTACATGAGGTGAAACTTTCATCTCTCCGCTAATTTCTACCATAAACTTTTATTTACTATATTCATAGTCTATATATTTATCACTTGATTGGTTCTCAATTAAAAAGGTACTAAGCTAAACAATAAAAATGTCTACAACTTTAGTATGCACCAATGTTTCCCTTGGTTGCGCTGATGAAAGACAAGCACTGCTAAATTACACAAGTCATATAGGATACGTTGTTCAAACTTAATTACCTTGTCAAGAAGTAAGAAAGAAGGTTAACCACAAACATACACGGTATCCAAAACCATAAGTAGAAAAAAAAGATCTAATCCTTCACAAAATGACCACAATACATAGCAATCTCAGGGAGAATTTAATTTTCATGCAATCAAAATGGTTATCATGCCAAATCATATAAGCCACAATTATTTTGCATTTATTGGCCACAATCTTCCCCATCACAGCAAAAAAAGTTTTCATCCCTTCAATAAGTATGGTGTACTAGATCATTAGCACAAATAGATCATATCTAAACATCCAAAAACTACGTCCCCAAGGAGTTGAGATGTTCATTATTACGTGGGGTATTATAAAAGAGTCCTCATAGCATGCTAAATGAAGAACTCCTCTTCGTCCCACTCTAAGTGTAGCATTTCTTATTCACATATACTATTGTGTTGTTTTGGTTATTTTCAGTGTGGTAGAGGTTCTAGTGCATGTATACACGATAGAGAGTTTTATTCAGATAGTTCAGTTCCGAGGAAACATAGGCTATGGTGGAAAATGCGGGGGAAACAGTTGATAATGGAGACCCTCTCGAGGAAAATTTTGATGATTTCTTCCAAGCGGCAAGCAATTATCAAGATGCTTTTGCCTATGTGCCTGAAAATGAGAATATTCCCCTGAACTTCATTAGTCTCATGACGGGAGGTTCACAATTTTGGGGAAAGACCAACTAGGATCCCATTAGGAATCTCAACTCCTTCTATGAGCTAGTGAGCAACTACAAGCCACAAGTAGTACCGCACGATTTAATCAAGAGGCTTGTATTCCCTTTCTCTCTACGAGATAAAAACTAGATTGTGATTTGTTGTCGGGCTACAAGATAGCCACCTTCGAGGAGTTGAAGAAAAAGTTAGTGATTGAGTTCAACTCCCCAGAGAGATTGGCCAAGCTTTGAGAGGTCATTCACAACTTCCAGCATGAGAGTGATGAAACCTTCTGCGAGGCATGGTACAGATTTTTTGACTTGATAGTCGAGCCATCGGACGACACCAAAATAAGGAGCTGCATAAATTTCACGATGGTCTTACATGAGATGGATAAATGCCACATACAAGGACAATAAGCGGATGTTATCCTTTGATTAAGTGAGGGAATTATTAGAGTCCCAAGCTGCTACTTATAAGACTTGACATAGTTCCAGAAGAGCTACCACCATGAAGGTTAAAACCTTTGGTGATGGGATACGCGATGAAGGGAGGGCCACAGCCATGGGACAGATAGCCAACATCAACATCCAAGTGGGAGCCTTATCAAAGGCCTTCAAATCCATGCAATTTGGTTCCCCCTCCGCTGTAGCCATTGTAAGATATGCAATTTTCAAGGGAATCATCACACTGATAAATGTCATCTTGTGCTAGGGACAACAGACGTGAACAATTAGAGGAGTTTAATAAGTCGATTGATGATCTAGAGAATATTGATGTTGAAAGGATCTTTTTGCTAAATTCTACACGTAGAGAATTATATTGAGAGTTCCACCATACTTGAGGGTTTTGAAGCTTGGAAGTAAGAGAAGATTAAAGCTATGTGATCCAACCTTAGGGTTCTTTTATCTTAGTTTTTAATGTTTTTTGTGTTTTCCCTACAAACTATAGGTTTATGCTATTTATCTATGAGTAGCTGATGAGGGTCGTTTCATGCATGTGTTCCGTGTTCACGTCTGTTGTCCCTAGCACAAGATGACATTTATCAGTGTGATGATTCCCTTGAAAATTGCATATCTTACAATGGCTACAGCGGAGGGGTAACCAAATTGCATGGATTTGAAGGCCTTTGATAAGGCTCCCACTTGGATGTTGATGTTGGCTATCTGTCCCATGGCTGTGGCCTTCCCTTCATCGCGTATCCCATCACCAAAGGTTTTAACCTTCATGGTGGTAGCTCTTCTGGAACTATGTCAAGTCTTATAAGTAGCAGCTTGGGACTCTAATAATTCCCTCACTTAATCAAAGGATAACATCCGCT
>NC_062968.1:40815890-40830608 GCF_023119035.1 Salvia hispanica
TTACTATTTGATTGTATGAATATAGTCGTGAACGGAAGAGGCTTCATTGCCAAGGACATCGGGATCGAGAACACAGCGGGCCCTAGCGGTCACCAGGCAGTGGCGGTGAGAGCATCAGGTGACGTGGGCATCTTCTTCAACGTGCACATGGACGGGTATCAAGACACCCTCTATTCCCATGTCCAGCGCCAGTTGTTCAGGGAGTGCCGGATCAGCGGCACTGTTGACTTTATCTTCGGAAACGCTATCTCTGTGTTCCAGAAGTGTGAGCTGGTGGTGCGGAAGCCGAACCCCAACCAGGCCTGCATGGTCACCGCCCAGGGACGCAACGAGAAGAACCTCACTGGGATTATTATCATCCAAGGCTGCAACTTCACTGCGGAGAAGGACTACCTTGATGCTCAGCCTCCCTTCAAGTCTTACCTCGGCCGCCCGTGGAAGGTTCTATCCAGGACGGTCATCATGCACAGCACCATTGACGGCTTCATATCTCCTGATGGCTGGTCTCCATGGGAGGGGACCGTCGGCTTGGATACCCTCTTCTACGTCGAGTATAAGAACACTGGGCCCGGCTCCGATCTCTCCAAACGTGTCACCTGGCCTGGTATAAAGCAGTTTGCCAATGATGAAGAAGCAAAGGCATATACTCCCCTCGTACATTTTATTGAAGATGGATGGATCCTTGACAGTGGAGTTCCTTTCGCTCCCGAATTCCTCTAACTTCAATTCTACTAAATTTTCTTTTCGTTTATTATTAGCTACGTACAATCAAATCAACGGATTGGATTGTGTTTTAATTTAGGTACTACTACTACTAGCTTTTCCACTTGTCCTAGTCGTTTTAATGTTTTCATTATTTTCTATTTCAAACTATGGGTTTGTGTTATTTGTCTATCGATATCTAATTGTTTGGATTTCATAGCTGTACGTTTTATTAAATAGCAGTAGTAGGGAAAGTAAATCCCTGAAATTTACTCCCTCATCTCCGAATAAGAGTTACTAATTTTCATTTTGGTCCGTCTCAATTAAAAGTAGCACTTTATTTTTACCATAAATAGTAAGTAGGTTCCACATTCCACTAACTTATTTCACTCACATTTTATTATAAAATCAATATAAAAAAGTAGGAGTACTTGTTTCATCTATTTTCTCTAATCAAATCAAGTTAACTAAATATGTTCTTTCTGCTCTCATTTATTTGAATCATTTCATTACAATTGAATCATTTTCTTTTTTTTCCCTAACACTTAATCTCTTTCACTCACGTATTTTACTCAATCATTACTTATTTTATTTTATTTTTCTCCTACTTTATTACAACGATACTTAAATCACTGAATATCCACACTAATATATTCTAATGCATATAGAACCCATCGAATCTCAATTATTGAGCATCTAATGATAAATTCAATTTTAAAAAAAAACATGAGCCAAATAGTCAACGGACATTAATCTGACTCTGTCGATTCAACTCAGCTATAGACTATTTCATTACCTATTTAATTAGTAGGAAGAATACTTCATAACAATTAAATAAATAATAGAAAAAATAGAGCAAATTGTATAAGATTAGTCAAAATAGAATCAGCATCTGTTACTTATTTGAAAACTCACAACAACAGTAGTCATCAACATCCTCCCCAATCCCTCTTTCTCTCTGAGTATGGCAACTTATGCCGCTCTTGTTTCCCTTGCTCAAACTACAACCTTTGATACAAATCATGCCATATCTGACTTTTCTATCAATGCAAAAGAAAACATTAGATCAATCCGCGAGTATGTCATCACCACCTTGCTTACCTTTCTCGAAGATTATCCAGAGAGAACCAACCGTTGGGAAGCCAAGCTGAGGGACATAGCTCAGAAAATTGAAGATATGATCGAACAATTTATGTATTATGGAGGGAAGGAAACATCAACAAGCTTCACTTTTGAAAAGGAGCTAAAAAATGTAACGCTAAACTTCAGTTTATTTGTTGGAGATGTGATGGACGAGCGACCTTCTTACTCATCTCTTTCTCTCTCATCATCATCATCAGAAGCATCAAGAGTTCCACCTACTACGAACGGCGCGGCGGTTGGCTTAGATGAAGATGTGATGACAATAAAGGAGCTTCTTTGTGGGAGGCTCTCATTTAAACTCCAAGTCATGCCCATATTAGGAATGGGTGGCATTGGTAAGACCACTCTAGCTAGAACTGTTTATGACGATCCATTAATCACACATCATTTTGATATTTGTGTTTGGCTTACAATATCACAAGATTACAATGCACAGAAAGTTCGTTTAAGTCTTGTGGATTCGATTAAAATTATGGAGGAACATATGCCTAGATTAGAGATGGATGATATTTCAATATTGATGAAGAAAGCTTATAAAAAGTTAAAAGGTTGGAGGTATCTCATGGTAATGGATGATGTGTGGAGCACAAAGGTTTGGGATGATATAAGGAATGTATTTCCGGATGATGCTAATGGAAGTCGAATCATGATTACCACAAGACTAGAAGATCTAGCCGTTTATCCGAACTCTACTTGTGCTCCTCATAAGATGAGGTTCATGAGTGGCTCTCAAAGTTGGGATTTGTTTAAGGGAAAGGTGTTTGCAGACAGCAATTGCCCACCAGAATTGGAGTATGTGATACGCTCGGATCTTGCACTGTTTTAAGGCCTTTATTTGGTCTGTTTTTAATGTCTAAATCGCATTTCATGTCCATATTTTGCATATTTTTATCTATTTTGGTATTTTGACATGTTTTGTGAGAATTGTGCATATTTGAGCCAAAAACAAGGAAAAGGTCGAAGTTGGAAGTCTGGAGCGTTCAAACCGTCCAGGGTCCGCTGCACCATGCGTAGCGACCACTGGAGCCTAGCGACCCGCTCCGGAGAAAGTTGTGCTAAAAATCTGAAGATGCCCAGCGACCGTTGGGGAGTGCGTAGCGACCGCTCGAGTAGTTCCCAGAGCTACTGGACTAATTTGCAGTGACCACTACCCAAAATGGCAGAAGCTACGGACAACACACAGCGACCGCTGGCCAAGGTGCAGTGGTCCGCTGCGAAAACGCGGCGCACGAGTTGACCTATTTTCTCTCCAAATTTTACCAAAATTAGCCACCTTTTTTCCTTCTACTAGTAGGATTCGAACCATTCCCTATAAATACCCCCTCAAATCTCTTCATTCATACCTTACTTTCATCATCTTTTTGCCTCATAATTCTAGAGCATAAAATTGAGAGAGTTCTTCACTGTGCAAGAGGTTGGAGATGGAATCAAGCGAAGATCAAGGCTACAAGGATTCTACCTTTGGATTTTATTGTTTTTAGTTCTTATGTTCACTTTTTCCCTCCATTCTATGTTTTTAGATTATTTTACCATGTGTAACTAAATTCATAGGATTCTAGGGATGTGTTAGTAACGACTTTGTTTATACAATTCTTTTTTCTATTTAATATTCGTTCTGTTTTTACTTCGTTTCTTCCTTAAGTTGTTCTGTAATACTTCATGTTTGAGTGACACATTCGATGAAGATTTAATATAACTTGCTACATAATCGTAAGAGGAGGTTGGCGAGTTAGATCCACACTACAATTAGCTTTCCTTAAAACGACACTATTAATTGAGAGTGAGGACTTTACAAGGGTCTTAGGAGCTTTTAGGAGTTACGAATCTAGAATTGACAACCCTAGTGTTAGTAATCTACGCTTGTACCACATGGGCATAACTAGTATGACTCGTTCTATCAAAGTATAAACTGTGCTAGGGTATTGTAGTTGGAATTTGTATAACCATAACTGTGAACCCACATCCCTGGAATTCTCTTATATCTCATTACTTTATCTATATTATTTGTTGCAATCAGTGGGTTTACTGCTTTCAGTTTCCTTGTTTTCTAAAAAGCTTTCAAAATCCTTGGTTCTCCAAATAGTAAAAGAAGCTTAGTAGAAGGTATCCAGTCGGTGATTTTATTCTCCGTGTTCGATAACCCGATACTGAGGTTTAGCTATACTAGATGCAGGTATTTTTAGTGATAATAAAAAGTGCATCAGTATGTTGGGGAAAAGATTGCGGGAAGTTGTAGAGGACTACCCCTTGCCATTGACGTGGTTGATGGATTCTTGTTGTTGATAGGAATCAATCTACTTGGAAGAAAGTTACAAAAAATGTGAAAATTCCAATTGTTAGTGAAGGGTTGGAGGGGATTCTATCTTTAAGTTACACTCACTTGTCTCATCATTTGAGGCCGTGTTTTCTATTTATGGCAATGTTTCGTGAAGATGAAAGCATACGTGCTTCAATGCTTATTAGATTATGGTTAGCCAATGGCTTCTTAACGCATCAAAACAGATGCAACAAAAGTATGGTAGAGCATGCAGATGAATTTTTGGAGGATCTAGTCAAGAGAAATGTTTTACTTGTGACCAGTAGAAAGAGTGGTGGGAAAATCAAGCGTTGCATCCTCCATGATATGGTACGAGAGTGATAAGGCCAATTTCATGCATCGGTTATGGGGTAAATTCAGTGATTTCCAGGGTCTAACACATGTTTTAAGTCAGGTTGTGTAGAGAAAATCCGCCAGATCAAGGAAATGAAGGAAAAATCTGTAAAGCGGAGGAAAGAAGCGGAAAAAGGAGCAAAGAGCAAAAATTTTCCGGACGGAGGAAACTACAAAGAAAAAGGCAAAATGGAGAATTCGAAGAAGAGTCTAGAAGGCCAACTCCCCGTCTATAAATACTGGAGCATACATCAAAGAACATCATCATCTACACCACTTTCACGCTCCAGCTCTTAGCTCACTTTCTCATATAGTTTTCTCTACACACACTGCACGCAATGGGGTAATTCTAAGGGGTTTTGTCTTGTTTGTCGTCTGAATATTGTGTAACAACGTCCTCATGGGGGGCGAAGAAACAATTTGTCTTTTAATTTTTGTTTTTGTGTTGTTTATACCGAGACTTCGCTGTTCGAAGCTTGGCGATCGTTGAATCTGAATTGAATTCTGAATATTCTCGCTATGGAAGTTTATGTTTCGATTCTGTTTCCGTTTTATGTTGGTTTCTGTTGTTTATTTGCTTTGGATGCTTTTCGCACTTGATTTGTTGGTTTGAAGTTGAGTTGTTGTTTAATCGTTGTTGATCGGAGTGAATCTGTTGAATCGGAGTTGACGAGGATGAATTTTGTTGTTGGTGCATTCGGATTGCTTGGATCCGGAGTGGATTGAGCATCCGACGTTTAGATCTGAACAGGGTGATGGAATTCTGCATGGTTATGATGTTTAGTTTCTGTTCTTTCGTTTACTTCATCTAGTAGTTGTAGATCTCCTCTATTTTCCGGTTAATCGCAATTTCCGACGACCGATTTGGTATGCTCTGTTCCGATCTGGTTTGTTGCTCTGTTTTCTACATGTTTATGTTTAGATTGTTGGAAGAGATGAAGATCGTTGTTAGTTAGAGTCAGAATTTCGTTGCTGCAGCTTTTCATCCGTACTATTTCTGTTTTGGGAAAATGGTCCCCACTGCATGTTTTCGTTTGCTTAGTTGTTTTAGGAAGCCCGTTCACTAGGTCTAGTAAATTTCAGTTGTTGAGTTCTACTCTCTGTTTAATTTCTATTTCATCATGAATGCTTGCATCGTATTTTCCGTTTCCTAGGTCTAGCTGTTAGATAACTCTACATTTTTCCAAGTCTAGTAGTTAAAGTTCTCAACCCAAATTTGCGTGGCAGCAGCCAACCCTGTATTTTCCCAAGTCCTCTAGATTCTTACTCGCATCCTATCCTTCTCTGTGGGATCGATCCTTTGCTTCTCCATACTAATTAATAGTGTAGTGGGTTGAGGTTTTTGATAGTTGATTGAGAGTGAGTCCAACGACCCGAATCTTCCGTGTTTATGATCTCCTAGACCTTGTGATCTAGTGAATCCTCTTAACCTGAAAGTTGTGAGATACCTGATATGTACTGTGCTCTCAGCCTGACCATCAGAGAGTTATGCATAAGAAAAGCCCACGTTGAGAGGTTTCTTCGTGTTATCGACAATCAAGTTGTTCCAGAAAGCATGATAAATGAGCGACGCATCAGTGTGTGGTGTACTAATTTTGATGACATTCGGTGTCCAACCATTCATACCATGTTATGCTTCAAAACCCAAAGTTCCTCTACCTTAACGACCTTTCTAGGACGTTTTAGATCGCTTAGAATATTGGACGCTGCAAGCGGAAATTCTGAAAAGCTCTCAACACAAGTATTTGAGTTGTTTCATTTAAGGTATCTAACTTTAATTTGTTCTTCTAGTATTCCCCCAGCTATATCTAATCTTGTGAATCTTCAACTCTTAATCATTCTTCCTACTTCTCAAACCATATCTAGAAGGAAAATATATTTGAGAACTAGTAATACTTATTTCTCTCTGCCATTGGAGATTTGGAGTATGCCTCAGTTAAGGCATCTTATTTCCCATTGTCCTTGTATCCTACCTCATCCCCCATATGGATCAAACCCACCTCTAGAAAATATCCAAACTGTTACTTGCATAAAAATCTTGTATGGACTTAAAAGTTCGTGCGAATGATACCAAATGTCAAAAGATTAGGACGTGTGTATGAAACTGATAAAAGGTGTAACCTCCGTCTTCTCGAGCATCTGCATCACCTTCAAAAGTTGGAACTATATGGGCTTGGTGGTTTTCCTTGGATGAGGTATAACCTATTTACTTTACCCAAGACACTTCAAAAGTTGACCTTGCATGGTGGCATATTTCTTTGGCAAGATATGAGTATTATTGGTTCATTTCCAAATCTGCAAGTGTTGAAGCTAAAATACCAATCCTCTGGTGGAACATGGGAAACAACTGATGAAGAATTTCCTGAGCAGAGATATTTGCTAATTGAGGATTCAGGTCTCCAACACTGGAAAACTGAGAGTAGTCACTTTCCAGGACTGAAGTGCCTAGTGCTTCGTTACTGTCGGGATTTAATGGAGATTCCACAAGATATAGGAAATGTACCACACTGGAATTGATTGAAGTGGATCCTAATAACAATTCTCTCATGGAATCAGCGAAGAAGGAAGATGAGGATCAACAAAGCTATGGAAATTATGATCTTCGTGTTCATGTCTCCTATTATTGAAGAGGTTAGATTTATATGTAGCCTTGAACAACACTAATTCTTATGTAACATATATATGAACATGACTAGCATTTGGAATTCCATGTTATCTTGTATACTATAATGTAATTTATATTTTGGACATCATAGACACATTGTTGACCGACATGTATATTGTCAAAGCTGAAACCAAACATGGAACACCCTTTCCTTTCATTATCTGCATGCATTATATTTAAGCGTGTTTTTCCATAACCAAAAATACGAATAAAATTATTGGTTTCGGAAAAACACACTAGAATACAATGCATGCAGATAATGAAAGGAAAGGGTGTTCCATGTTCGGTTTCAGCTTAGACAATATATATGTTGGTCAACAATTTGTCTATGATGTCCAAAATATAGATTACAATGAAATATTTCATCAATGTTTCAAAATATTTTCTTTCATCATTGAAATTTGTCGTATTCTTATTGTAGAGGCTGCGGTGTTAGCGGAGAAATTCAAGGTTGGCCTAGAAGATTTGGATCGCACACGTATGTTGAACTGAAGTTCTATTCTCCTTAAGTTGGATTTTATGTACACATAGTTGAATAATTTTTAAAGACCATCTCGTGTGGCATCGTTGATATTTGCAAGTCTTGGCTCTTTGGGAGATTTAGCTAGGCTGCAAAATGAGCAAGAAGAAAAGTAGGTTTTCTTTCTACACATTGCCTCATTCTAATTCTTGGTATTGATTTGCATTTCTAGTTTGTATATTTGTTTGGAAGCATTACTTGGATTTGACTATGGTTTGGATATCAGCTTTACTCTTTTTTATGCAAGGAACTCTTATTTTAGTATTGAGTAGTACCCCCATCCAAAAAATAATAGACTAATTTTACTATTTTGGGTGTCCACCAAAATTACACCTTTTAACTCTTTTTACCTAGAGGTTTGTCTTTAAATGGCGAGTTTACAATTATCTTTTCTGAAATATTAGCGAACTGATAATTTTTAGTTTTTTATGCGAAGAAAAATGGAGGTAAATGTATAAACTAAGTAACAAAGGGTTATGCATATAGTATCCAATCTACAACTACGACCAATTCTACACCATTAGATCTTAAAATGAGTGGATGAAATTAAAGCTCACGTATTTCAATAAATTGTAAATAAAATAGCAACAGAATGGTAAAATAGTCAATATGTTATAAGATAATAATTTTCATGGTTTTTTTATATCAACATGGTATTACAAATATCAACACAGTGGCATGAGAATCTCAACACAAATACCAGGAAACATCAACATAGTTTTATTAATATTGTACATGCATTATATTGAGATTGTTAGATGCATTTATTGATATAAAATCAGTTTATCAACATATACGAAAATTGAAATAAAAATTATAAAATTTCATCATCCGATCATCGTCGGAACATGTGCAATTGAGATCTCATTAGAATCCATGACATTACCTTTAATTTGATATATTTTTTACGAAAAAATAATTTAAATCAAGAGAGTTACGTAAATTTAAAATTTTAAGATGATTTTGATGAGAGAGAATGTGATTAATTTTAACTACTCCCTCCGTCCCACAAAAGATATCACACTTGTGGGACGGGATTTTAGTAGGTTTTATTTTGTGTGTTAAATGGAGAGAGAAAATATTATTTTTATATTCATGTGAGAGAGAACTTTTTCCAAAAATGGAAATGTGACATCTTTTGTGGGACGGAGGGAGTATCATTTATAAGAATTGACATGAATACCCTTTAAGTTTGTTTAATAATTTTATTATGTGCATTATTTCAACCACTAGATGTTCTAATCTAATAGCTAAAATTAGGTCTTAATTTGTGATTGTGAATTAGTTAGCAATTAATCATAATACTGAAAGTTTAGCTAAGCAGAGTAATGTTTTATGCACATGCAAATCCTCTCTGCTTCTATATATGTATAAGTTAGAAAACCATAATATATAAAAGCATAACCTACATTCGACTAGAAGGGCTAGAAGAAAACAACCAAAAGAACTAGAAGAAAGTTTTGTGATTATAATTCGACACTAAAGTAAGTTTTTGGTAAAATAGGAATTGTATTGCAAGTTCTAATGCGACAAAGGAAATTGACGAATCATTATTGTGCTCTAAAATTCAATGGAAGGTGAAGATAAAAAATGAAGTACGAAGTGATTAATGAGTGACAAATATTTTCGATACAAGTTGATTACGTAAATTCTGTTGAAAATATAATTTGCATTCATGAATCTCAATGAAGAGACATGTACCTTCTTATAGAGTCATGTATTTTGATGAAGAGTCATGTACTTTGATGAAGAGCCATATATCTTCTTGAAGAGTCATGTACCTTGATGAATAGTCATGTATCCTATTGAAGAGTCATGTATGTATCTATAAATACCATTGTAATCTCTACCATTTAATTCACTAAAAAGAATCATTCAATAAAAATATCATATTCACTATTTAGTGAAATATATTTATATCCGTATTTTCTCCAAATATCAAAGTGCCGCAGCACATTATTGATTCTCATACCCAACAAATTGTGGTATCTAGAGCCTTGTTATTTAACATGACATCAAGTATTTCCATGTTTCCTTATACTCCAAATCAAGTTCCTATATTCGAAGAAAGCACTTCGATCACTGGGGTAATCAAATGGAGACTATATTTTTGTCTCAAGATCTATGGGATATTGTGGAAGATGGATTTCCAAAACAAAAACAAATTAATGGAGAGGCATGAAGCCTAAATCAACAAAATGACTTCAAGAAAAATATGAAGAGAGATGCACGTGCCTCGAGATTCATTCAACAAGGGCTGAGCAAATCCATATATCCAAGGATTCACAGTGTCAAACGCTCCAATGAAGCTTGGAATATATTGAATGAAGGATTTCACGGCAATGACAACGTCTACCAAACTATAATCTCTAGGGAGAGAGTTTGATAATTTATCAAAGAAAGATGGTGAAACCATGCAAATCTATCTTACCCGAGTTGCTAAGATCGTGAATCAAATTAGAAGTCTTGGAGAAGTAATTGAAGAAAAGAAAACAGTTCAAAAAGTCCTTCGAAGTCTTCTACAAAAATATGATTACAATGTTGCCACTATCGAACATGAAGAAAGAATTGGAAGGTCTTCAAATCAGCCTCAAGGCCAAGCATTTGGGTCGAGGAATTTTTCAAACCTATAACAACAACAAAGCAAAAGAAATTCATAGGACAAACATTTCAAAATAATGGTGGATCATTCCAAGGAAGAGGAGGAGATCAATTGAGAAATTCTAGTCTTTATTGCAAAATTTGCAAAAAGAATAATCATAACACAAATGAGTGCTATTTCAAGTGAAAAAATTGCGAGAATTCAAATAATTCCCAAAGGGATTGCTACCATCAAAAGGAAGAAGGGAAGCAAAATAAAGCACAGTTTTCTAATGACAAAGCTGAACAACTGTTCTCTTGTATGATTTCTAAACATCAATTACAAGAGAAATTGTACATGGATAGCGATTGCAGCAATCACATGAGAAAATATATGATCTTTGATGAAACAACATCAAGGGACTGGGAAGACTAATCAATTGAGCATCTATCTCAAGATGATTTTTATGAATCATCAAATATAGACGATGAAGCAGAACATGGCGTTCCTCAACCTCAAAGTCCAAATCCTACTCTACAAAGTCCTCATGTTGCAAATTTAAGTCCAGAATCTCCAATAAGAAAGACTCGTTCATTACGAGAAATATATGAGGTATTCGAATTTTTTCTTTATACTAGTGAGCCGGGAAATTTTAAAGTTGCAAATAGCAAAGAAATTTGGAGAAAAGCTACGAAGGAAGAAATTGCCATGATAGAAAAGAACAACACTTGGGAGTTGGTCGATAAACCAATGCATAAAGATGTCATTGGATTGAAATGGGTCTATCAAACAAAATATGAAGAAGACGGAAGTATTCAATAACACAAAGCCAGACTTGTGGCAAAGGGTTACTCGCAATAGGCAAGAATTGACTTCACATAAACTTTTGCACTAGCTGTGAGAATGGAGACTATTCGTGTTGTACTTGCAACTGCAAGTACAGCTTGAGCTTCAAATATTTCAACTTCTTTCACATATTTGATGCGTATCTTCTTTGTTCCTAGGAGTATTGATGCATATTTTCTCAAAGATGGTTTTCATCGAAGGCCCAATGAGCCTTCTTTATATGTGAAAAAGAGAATAAAGATATCATGATTGTTTGCAGGGTAATGATAAAATGCAAACTCTATATATTGTACAAACTTCAAACTCTTCAACACAGTATCAACAAGCTTCAAGTATCAACACGGTGTAAAATTTCAAGATTTTGATGTCAACACAAAGTTAATACAATGTCAATAAAATGTCAAACACTGTGTTGACATATTTTGTTGCTATTATTTTGTCATATATTGACATTTTCTAACGGTCTAGATCATAGTTTGGAGTTTGTACAATATTTAGAGTTTGCATTTGATTACATCTCATTGTTTGCATCTATGTAAACCTTTATCATCTGTATGCTAGTAGCCATATAGATAAGATTATCTACATATATGCAAACAATCATGATATCATGATTCTCTTTTTTCACTTATAAAGAAGGCTCATTGGAACTTCGATGTAAACCATCTTTGAGAAACTATCCATCAATGCTGCTATTCTAGGCTCTTGGAGCTTGTTTAAGGCCATATATAGCTTTCTTCAATTCGTACACCTTGGCTTCTTCTTATTCAACACAAAAACCTTTAGGTTGTTCAACAAACACCTCTTCCTCTAGCTCTCCGTTTAGAAAAAGCCGACTTGACATGCTTTTCCTTGAAAACCTTGAATGTTTTCACAACATCTTCAGAAAGAAATCATTTTTCCTCTTATCAAGTTCTTTCATGAATAACTGAAAATTTTCTGGTAAGAACTTCTTTCTTACCTCATTGCTGCAGTTTATTCTTTCTTAAAATTTCTAGAAGAGTTCTAGATTTCTTGAATATTAATTAAATCAGTAGATTTAATGATTTAATTAAATTGGGGAAAATTATTCACTTAACTAGGGGGTGTTACCTCCTATGCCATTTATTTAAGTACTAAAAAAAATAGGCTCGAGGTCTATTCATCGTTAGCGTATCATAATTTCTTAAAATTAATCATTTGAGCACTCATACTAAATTCCGGAAAATTAGACTTATCCTCGTGGAAATAATTAGCGGACTATTATTTAATCCATAACATAGGAGAGTCCATGATTTAATTAAATTCTTAGTCCATGCTTTATTTAATTTGGTGGCCCAACCTATAAAAAAAATGCAGCCCAACCAAAACTAAAGAGGCCCAACAAAATAAAAATAAAAATAAGGGAGGCCCAAATACTCCCTCTTCTCAAAACTATCGGCCTCTCCCTCTAAACACAATCCCCAAATCAACACACACACTAACCCTAAAATTAGAGGAGAAATCGGTGGCTCCACAATCTTCTTCCTCCCGATTCCTCGCCGGACTCCACCGGCGTATACTCCCTCCTCCCCTGATTCTCTCTCTCAACCCCTCTTTCTTCTCAACTTAAGTCAAAAATCCCTAATTCAGAGGCTCAATTCCTCTCCCTCTCTCCTGTGTCCGTTCGCCATCAATCGGTCACCGGAAATTTTCCGGTGTTCTCGGATCATTCCCCAACCGGCGACTGCTCTTCCTGCACGGCTCTCCCTATCTCTCTCTCATAATCCTCACTCACTGTGCTCCACGCCGAGCTACACTTGGTCTTCCTCTCCCGGCGGAATCGTCGCTGCCATCGCCGCCTCTCCCTCGCAGCGATGCCGCCACTGTACTCGGCACCCGACGCCGTCTTCTTCTTCAGGCAGCGCCGCCGTAGCAGCGCCATCGTTGCCCGCCTCTCTCGCGGCGTCAGGTTCAGGACCAACGAGCAGCAGCGCCGGCTTCTCCCCTTTTCTCACAGCATCGGTCCCTTCGAGCTGCCCGGGTTCGGTCCCCGTCGGAGCTGCCGTATCACTGCCCTGTCTGTCGGGCTCTTCTGCCGCCTCTAGCAGCGTGCTGTGCAGCTGCTGCCCGGTGCAGCCCTGCCCCCTACTCTAAGCTAAGTTTCTTCCATCCTATTCTTAGCTTACTTAGTTGGGGTTTTAGGGCAGCAACTATGTGGAATTAGAGGTTTTGAAAAAAAAATTATGTGTTACTGGAATGAGCTTGGTATTTGGGGCTAAAGTGTTGATTCTTTAATTATTGAAGCTTGCTACTGTTGTGAGGTTCCTAAGGCCACGATTCTATGTTCTTGAGCCTAGCATGATGTTCGAAACAAAAGCAGAGGGTGTGCTAGTGTTTTACCTTGACTTGGGTGAATCCTTGATGATTGTGGCTGATCCTAAGCTTCTTGTTACTCCTTGCTCCTCATGCTAGCCTCCTCATACTTTGTGGTGAAGTTGGGATCGAGATGGTGTTGTTGTTCTATGCTCATCCTCTTGAAGCTGCGGCTGCCTTGGTAAAAACAGTTCTTAAAACCTCAGCTCCTTTCCTCTCAACCTTGCTATGTTGCTGGAAAAAGTTTGAAAGTGTAGGAGAGTGTTCAAAGGTGGTGTGGAGGATTTTATAGGCACGAATGTGTACTCATGTAGCCTTAATTGGGGCTGTTGAAATTCTTTGTTATTTTCCTGCAGCAAATCTCCCTTATCTTTGATTTTTGCAGTAACTTTAACAGAGTTTGGTGGTATACCAAGGAGGTAAGGACTATGCATTTATGTTATTTGTAGTACTAGGTATTTGGCTGTTTTCTTCATCTTGTTCTCATATGGCCACCTAGTGACCGGTACATAAACATTTCAGGTGCTGCCATATGGTGTGGAGGATTTTCAGAAATTGACTTGCCCTCTTTGGTGAATTTTTGGTCTCCTATTGTCAAAGAAGGGTTGTTTCTTTTCTTCTAATAGTAGTTCCTTAATTTCCCTTGTTTCTTAGCAATTAACACTTGTTTTATCTTGCAGGTTGGTAGAGGACTTGGGCTGCCCAGCTGTTGTCCTCGACGGGCTTGCTGCCTCGGGCCCAATGGGCTGATTGGATAGGGTCGCGGTGGAGTGCGACTTGGGCTCGGGGGAAAGAAGAGGCCCAAAATGCAAGCAATAGCAAAATAGTTTCTTAAGCTCTAGGCCCATACTTGTGTATTTTGTAATATCACCCATTAATTCCTTTTTCTTAAACTCATAAACCCACATACATTTAATCATGTAAGTGGAAATGTAGTTTGGGACGTATACGAACGTTTTAGTCGTGAATGATATCTCTGTATTCGTTCTCGACATTTGCTAAGTTTCATATATATCTTAAATTGCTTTAGTTCGTTTGACTTTCACTTCAAAGTTTTGTTTCGCGAACTATCAACACTAAGCATCAGTAAGTAATGAGTTCTTATTTAAAACAACGAAGCAATAGAGTGAAGATTCTTTAGTTCGACATTAAACATCAACGAAAAGGATAATGAAAGAAGCGGGTATTACATTATTATTCTTATGAAATTTTCGTCCCTTCTCTTTTAAAGGAGGACGAAATTCTCTAATTTTCTCCTCCGTGAGGAATTTTCTGTC
>NC_062968.1:40830708-40905603 GCF_023119035.1 Salvia hispanica
TGAATTAATCATGCTTTAAGAATATTGAAACCTAAAACATGCTTTTCTACGGAGGAGCAGAAATAATACCTAATTAATTCTCCAAAGAATTGAAGATGGCTAGCAGACTTCTCCACGTGACGCTTTGAATACTAGACCACAGATCTTCTCTCTGGTTCCCGAACTGTACTCCGATATCAGTGTGGGCTGATCTCACCAGAATACTAGGACTTAAATAAAAGACACAGAAAAACTACTCCTAAGAGGAGAGGGAAATTCGACCAGCTCAATATGAGGGGGGCGAAATTTTTGAAATTTTTTTGAGAATAAATTGTAATTTTTATGTCTCCTTTATTCTCCTATTTATATTAAGTTCCTTTTGGGCCCAGACATGGATCTATGGAAGGTTTTGGATATGGGCTCATCCAATTTACTTTTTACTAATTAAATTGAACCCACAATTTAATATAAGCTTAATTGGAATATTACGAGCAGCCACTACAGAAGTAATATTGAACTCTCCCCATCCAAATCCGAAATTATAAGTAATCCGGGTTTTCGTTTTAACTTTCATTTCCCGCGCTTAAGATAAAAATGTCCATTAATTAATTAATGTCTCTATGGACTTAATTAATTAACTTCTTATTAATTCCAAGAGTGGACTTAGCATGAAACGCTTATTTATTATTCATAGAGTAATCAAACTCCAACTAGCTAGGTTCCGAATAATAAAACCTTATTTCGCGCTCCTCTTGAGGACATTATCAAACGAGACTCTCCTCGCGCACGATTCAATATAAAGCAATCCTAGCACAGCTAGATATTAATCGCCACTACCCAATATATCAGGTTTATTGGGTTACGAAAAACCCGCACCATTTGATAAGTCAAAGTAATGCATAATCAATACCGTATGCTCAATGCTAACCTACATTGATTAAGAAACAAATATTTATCAAGACCTCGCCTTTCAGTAGATAGCACTAAGGACAAGTCTTGCTGTTAGATCCGTTCAGTGCTATACCACACCAATGTCATCTTATTTCAGTAAGGCTTAGAAATATGTGGACTGACATTGCAACCTTTCTCGATGAATAGTCTAATTCCATCTAGGTTGTGAAATTCTTCTTTTTCTTTGTTTAGGACTGACCGTGTTACCTTAAAGTGGACGCCGCCCACAACCGGTTTACTAAAACAAAGACTTAGACCTTGTTAAGTTAACTTATACATTTAAACATGCAATTAACATCCATTAATTGTAAAACATAACAACATTATGACAAAAATAATCTGTTTTATTCCTTGAAAAATAAAATAAGAGATTTACAGTATTCAATCACTCGAAACGTGATTTCTAGTATACAAACTCTAACACGTTTTGAGTGTCAAAATTGCATTACATGTCCATTATTTGCATATTTTATATATTTTGGTATTTTGACGAGTTTTGTGAGGAATGTGCAAAATAGAGCCTAAAAAGATAGCAAAAAGTTGAACATGAAAATCTGGAGTATTCGAGCCAGCCAGCGGTCCACCGCATCTATGCCAGCCACCGTTGGCCGCCAGAGACCACTGCCACCATAGTGGCCTACTTTGGAAAATTTAGCTGAAATGATGAACACGTCGAGCGACCGCTGAAACACATGCAGCGGCCGCTGATCGAGATATAGAAGCTACAAGATGACTTTTCTCTCTCCAAGACTTACTATGTGCTGAAGATTTACCATATTATGAGACACAATTTTGGAGTTATAAATAACCCTTCAAGCTTCACAAAATGAGATCCTTTTACATCATAATACCAGAGCATAATAGTTTAGAGTTCCTTCCACTATGATCATTGCTTAAGGAATTTGAAGAGTGGATTCCAGAGGAGATTAAGACTACAAGATTCAACCTTAGGGTTATATTGCTTTAGTTCTTATTTTTTCTATGTTTTCTCTACAAACTATGTGTGTAGATTATTCCATCATGTGTAACTAAACACATAGAATTCTAGAGATGTGTTAGCAACGGCTTTGGTTTATATAGTTCCTATTTATTTAATATCCGTTTTGTTTGTTAATTTGCTTCTATTCTAAGTGTTGGATAATGCTTCATGTTTGAGTGACACATCTATGATGATTTATTGACGTGTAACATAACCGTGAGAGGAGGTTTGCATGTTAGAAGAGTCTAGTTGACGTTACAATTAACTCCTCTTAAAACGGTTATGTTAATTGAGAGCGAGAACATTAGAGCCTTATGAGCCTCTAGGAGTTACAAATCTAGCTTGCTAGTCCATGTGGTTACAATACTCTAGCTTGCTTAATACTATGATAGCTCCATTCACTTGAAGAATATTGCTTACACAAATTTAGGCGTGGTTGTAGCCTATGATACATAATTAACTTATCCTAGGTGTACAATATCTCCAACTAGTGTTTAGCTTCGAGGGAATGTAAAACCAATATGGATCCTTGAATTACAGTAAACTCATTTAGGAAATATGATACATAATAATAGCAACTTGAACCAAACTAGGAGTAGTTTTTCCTTTTGTATTGTAATCAACACTTTGAGCGAATTTTGGTGTTTCCTGCAAACTTTTAAAGTATTCTTAAAAATCACAAACTTTGTAAAGTGTGAAAATTTTCGAACCTGACCAACTATAGAATTTTTTCAGAAGATATTGAATATACATGGCTAGCCAGTGAAATATATGTGGCTTAGTCCAATTTATACATGGAATAACGTCGTTTTGACACTCTAAATCTTCAATTTGACGTTGGATATTATGTGCATAAAAAGATAAATTACGCCATGTATGTCTGTTGGGTTTGAAGAATGAACCACCATGAGAAATTGACACCAAGTTTATAATTTTATCACTATTCAAAGTTCGTAGAAAATACATTAATGAATCAAAGCTTATGGTTTTTAATATTGGTATTGAATCAAAGCTTATGGTTTTTAAGATCAGCATCTCATTTAATTAAACAGATAGAATAAATACTCATGGGATACGTATCTAAACTCAATAAATACTCTTTAGGGCGTGTTCTCTTTAGTGTACAAGATTTTATTTTAAATATGCACCAAAGAGTAACCTAAATGCTAGACTTTGACCTAATGGAATTATGGATCGACAAATTTAACCCCAAATGAGTGAGAGAGAAGGTAATGAGGTGGAAAGGTAGGGCAAATGTGTAAAATCAAATTCATTTCTTGGTGGAGAGCCCAATGCACTAACAAATCTTACCTGTTGTCCAAGATTTCAATCTTGCCCATTTTTTTAATAGTGCGGGCCTTTGCCCAATTTTAGGGCTTCCTCCAATAAATCGTTGGAAGGTGAACAATCATAATTCTCCCAATTGGGCTTAGAATTGTCTAATTAGCACAAAGTGAACACGCCCTTAAATGAGAAGAGAATTAAATGACAACCGCATATGATGAACATTACATGACTTAGGTAAACAACCTTTGAGATTTTAAAAAATATACTCCCTCTGTTCGTGAATAGGAGTCTCGTTTTTCCATTTTAGTCCGTCCGTGAATAGGAGCCCTGGTTCACTTTTACCTTTGTCATTTAATAGGGTCCAACCTTCCACTAACTCACTCCACTAACATTTTATTTAAAACTAATATATTCAAGTGGGACCCCCATATAACTAACTTTTTTCCACCCACTTTTCTTAATATTTCTTAAAACCTGTGCCGCCCATAAATAGGACTCCTAATGGCGGACGGGAGGGAGTAGTAATGTAATGAAATACTTTCTCCATTTCTTAAAATATGAACTTTGAAACAACACGAGTTTTAATGCAAAATTAGTAAAGTAAAAAGAAGAAGAGAAAAAATGGAGAAAGTAAGAGAAAAGAAAAGGAAAGGTGGTGAAATTAGTGTTAGTAGATTATGAGGTTCATTTCCTGAAATGGAAAGTTTTTATATTTTGAAGAAACTAATAAAAAAGAAAGAATTTCTATTTTTAAATATTGGACGAAGTAGTTAAAAAAGGAGTAACTATTTTTTTTAAAATTTTAATTGGAAACATAATTTCTAGCATTATACTATTACTATCATCCATTCCCAATAGTCATGAAAGGTGAGAAATTAGATTACGAAATCTTAAATATGTATAGATCATAAATATAGTAATGTGAGCGGAATAAGGGGAAATTACGCTAAACATACAAAAAGTTTCACCAATATTTTAGTATAGTAAAAAAAAATTTAAGTTAACATAAATCATAAAAATGTATCATAAGAATTTCAAGTTAATAAATATTGCTTCATACGGTTTCACGCCGTTAGTTTTTTCTCAATCTATCATCTCAAATTTTCCTATGGCAATTTCTATGTACTCAGCGGCGGCATAGCCGCTCTCCCCTTCATTTGTGCCTCTAAATTCCATAACCACCCGCACCGCCTCCCTGCCTTGGTGCCCCTTCTACCATCACTTTTTATGACCAACGGAAACTCCAATCCTCAAATCCTTTGTCACTAACTTCTCATTGTAAAACTGCTCTATAAAGAGCGGCCACGCCGCCGTAGCTACGCCCGTTGCACACCCCTTCTAGAATCGAATACAATCTATAATGCGTCATGAAGCCCCACTGTCGGGTGATCAAGAACTATCACTTGCGGCACTCACCCCCTTATGATTGGGAATCTGCCTTAGCCATTCCTCCTCCTCTCTGCATTCACTCACGGCCTAAACGAAATCATGGTCGGCGATGTCGAGACGATTGCAATCTGATTCAACTGAGTCAAACTGAACTTGGTCATGCTCCCAAAACCATGTACACCACAGAATTCGCCTTCTTTGAATCGAGCCACACCATGCATGCGCCCACGTCAACACTACACTTCTCTCCTCTCTCTCTTCTGTCTCCTCCATCAGCATTGTTGCAGAGCAAAATATGGCCTACGTTCCAAGCCCTTTTCCCTAAAACGATCATGTAATATTTAGTGTAGTCAGGCTCGAGCTCGTAGAAGCTATTCCACCACAACGCCGTAGCTTCTCCCTCATTTCCTTCATCCATTTGGTGAACCATCGGCATCCTATTTTCTGCAGTGGAAGGTTGCACTAATGGCCTTGTGGCTACTTTTCCCATCCTTATGATTTCTGTCATAATATCTCTTCCATAAGTGAAGAGAAAATACCTTGCATTTTTGAATTATTTGGACATCCTTTGTTGTCATATGCTAACTTTTAGGACATAAATTAAATATGCAGGAGGATGATAGATTGAGGAAAAACTAACGATTGTAGCGGGATATATGAAGCAAAATGTATTAACTTGAAACTTTATAAAATAGTACTCACTCCGTCCCCATGTAGCTGGGTCGTATTTCTTTTCGGGTTGTCCCATTAATAGCTGAGTCGTTTCCTTTTTAAGCAAAAAATAACAACTTTTATTCTCTCTTACTTTACTCTTTCTTACTTTATTCTCTCTTCATCTCTTTACTTTTTTCCTTTCCTACTTTGTTATTCATTTACGTAACTCACATAACACAACTTTTCTTAAATCTCGTGCCGAAAAGAAACGCCTCTATTAGGGTTTAGCATCCTCCCATTTCTGAAAAATATGAGCATTTGGTTTGACACATGTTTTAATGTATAATTTGTAAAGTAGGAGGGAGAAATTAAAAGTAGTGTAAATAGTGTTAGTGGAGAGTGAGCTCCACATTATTAATAGTGCAGTATAATGGTATAAGTTGTAAATAAAATTATATATAGGGTTATTCTGTTATTTTACATATTAGTACAAAATTAGAAAGTCATATTTTTTTCAAGGACGAGCTAATAAGGAAATAGTTCATACTCCCTCCGTCCCCTATTAGGAGTCACTCTTTGACCGGACACGGGTTTTAAGAAATGTAAAGAAAAGTTGGTTGAAAAAGTTAGTGGAATGTGGGACCCATTTTTTTATATTGGTTTTATAATAGAATGTGAGTGAATTGAGTTAGTGGAATGTGGGACCTACTTACTATTTATGGTAAAAATGAAGTGTGACTCTTAATTGGGGACAGACCGAAATGGAAAAATGTGACTCTTAATGGGGGACGGAGGGAGTATATTTTAGGAACGAAGAGAATATAATTTATGCTCCCTCCATTCCCTCATAATGGAGGCAAAAAAATTTTGCCACATAGTTTAAGAAATGAATGTTTAGTTTGTTAAATAAATAGATAAAAAAGGTACGAGAGAGAAAAAAGTAAGAAATAACAGAGTAGAAAATGAATAAAGTAGAGAGAATAAAGTAAGAGAGAGTAGAATGAGAGTGAAAAAAAAACGTGTTATCATATATAGAAATGACTCGAGTATGAGAAAATTTTAGGGTTTAGGGTTTGAGAGAACTACGAAAGAACTTTCCGAAATGGAAAAAATGACTCAACTATGAGGAAATGGAGAGAGTATAAATTAAAACTTTTTGTAGTACTAAATTAAAAGCTTGGTGAAATTTTTTGTATGTACTCACTCCGTCCTACGATAGTATACACTTTTTAACTTTGGAAACTATCTTTTCTTTAATGAGGTGAGACTCATTCTTCATTAACAATACTTTGATTATTTTTTCTCTCTACATTTCTCTTATTTTATTAATTATGCATTAAAATCGGTGCTTAATTAAAAGCGTATACTCTTATCGCATGAATGCGATGGAGTATGATTTCATTTCTTCGGAGAATAAGAGCATCCACAATAGTGGACTAGCCGCTAGTCCATGTGCCAGTCCACTATTGTGAGCGGCAAGCGGGTGACGGACGTCCCAGGAGGACGAGAGGTCGTCCGTCTCCTTGTCCGTGCGCTTGTCCGCTATTGTGGGTTGGCGACGAATAAGAGGTAGGACGTCTGATTTATTTATTTTTTTAAAAAAAAATTTAATTTTTTTTATTTATAATCAATATTTACAACTTATTGCACTTCATTTTTTTTATATATTTGATAAACACCAACGATTAAAATGAATTAATCGTATTTTTTAATTTATTTTAATGGCTAGAGCTTTGGCTAGTCCTAGTGCTAGTCAACTATTGTGTAGTGGGATGTCCTAATAATGTGGCAAGGAGGTGGGAAGTCCTAGTGACGTGAAGGTGTTTTTTGGGAAGTTCTAGAGCTAGTTCGTGGGGAAGTCCTTCCTATTGCGGATGCTCCATCGCATCCTCATCGAAGGGCAATCATGTAAAAGCGATCTCATCAATTGCATCAAACCATATAACACAGCCCAATAGCCGGAGAAGACAATTACCCCACCGCTCCCCCCCTCCCACCACCGCCACCGCTACCGCCAAGATCTAGTTTGGCGTATCCTCCCCGTAAATTGATTATAATATATTGGTATTGCTCGCCGATTCAACTAAATCCGAGCTTCTAATCTAAACCCCCCAAATTTTTTTTAATTTGCGGAGATTCATGGATTGGAGACACGATTTGTTTGATATCAATGGATCTATGCATTGAATTGTCCGTTTAAATAGTGAATTGTGATTTATCATGAGGTCGTCCTCAATTTGGACGGAGAATTCCGCCTCGTCGGCTGCTGCCACGCCAACATCATCATCGAATTCTAGGCAGCTTGCACCTCCGCTTGTGGAGCCTGCTCGTGACTCGGATTTGAGGCAAAGGTCGGATTTTTTTGCCCTGTTTTCATTTCAATTTTGTGTTTCCGATCCGGAATATGATTGTGTTTAAGCGATTTTGTTCTGCTGGGATATTGTTCAAATTTTCAATTAGTGCATGCTTATTCAGCTGAATTGAATACTTGATTCATGATGTAATTAGAACTAAGTACTCCCTCCGTTCTGCCTTAATACAGGCGTTTCATTTTCTATACTCGTTTTAGAAGAAAGAGTAAAGTAAGTGAGAGAATAATGTAGGGATGAGTACTTGTTTTGAATTTTAGCTTTAGAAGAAATTGTATAATTGGATCATATGAATTGTTCATACCATCCTTAATGACTGAACTGCAATTTTTTTTTTCTGTTTCGTGTAATGTTATTCTATTGCTGAATGCAGTTTCTATGGGGCGTTCAGTGCTCTTGGTTATAATATAATTTTAGTTATGCATGAAACAGAGATTAAGAGAAAATCTTGTTTTCAATCTGAATATATTTGACCTTTTGGGGGTTTTTCTTCAGATTTTCCCCCTATATAGTGGATACGACCTATTTAGCACGTGTGACTTCAGTGATAAGTTATCTATTATTTTTTCTTAAATGCATATAACTTAGTTATAAATGTGTCTTTTAAGTCCTTTTTCTTTTTCTCCGGAATAGGCAGACAATTTGCATTGGTCATATAACTGTTCCATGACAATAAAAATAAACTTAGATGACAACTTGATGAATTGTTGCATTTTGTATTTGGTTGGATGTGTTAAGTTCAATCTCTGTAATTGTACACATGAGCTATTTTCGGTTCTTATGCATGTTTCATGGTGATTACCTTACATTTACTAGGTCGTCGTGTCTATATGGTTAAGATCTCCTTCTGAAAATTTGTGCAATTTTAAAAAAAATATGTACTCCCTCCATCCCACTACTAAGTGATGGTCTCTTTGGCACGAGATTTAAGAAAATGGTACTCCTTTCGTTCCATTAGTGTTGGAGCATTTCTTCTGGGCACGGTGATTAAGAAAATGTACATATTTAAAAGTTAAGTAGAGTGAGATTGAGAATACAGTAAAGGAGATGATAAAGTAGGACACAGGAAAGTAAGAGAGAGAGAGAGAATAAAGTAAGAGAGATAGGTGTGTTGTATTTTTCCAAAAAAGGAAATGACCCAACTATAATGAAACATCCCAAAGGAATATGATCCAACACTAATGGAACAGAGTGAGTATTTATATAATTAAGTGGAGAGAATAAAGCAAGAGAGTGAATGTGTTGTTTTTTCTGAAAATGGAAATTGATTTCTTGTAGTGGGAGAACCAAAGAAGGAGTGTCAATCACTTGTAGTGGGACAGAGGGAGTATTTAATTATACCAGTTGGGTTTGACATTCTGATTCTGCTTGCAGTAATGTGCTGAAATTGTTAGCTCATAGAGAGTTATGCCCTCAAACAAAGAGAACACCTAGAAGGTTTTGGAGAAAGGCATCGGTTCACCATGGTAAATCATCTGGATCAAAATGTGAATTAGCAAAAGATGTGAGACAAGAACTTCAGTCATGGTACTCATCATTCCTCTTTAGTCCATATTGTATATATATTTTGGATTATATTATGCCAATCTCAAGAGTAACTGAATTTGTAAATTATATCTGACATACAGGGGAGAGGCAGAGTCATTACTGCATTTATCAGCTAAGTATTGTCCTTTACTGCCTCCACCAAGGTCAACCATTGCGGCGGCATTTAGTCCTGATGGGAAGACATTGGCTTCTACACAGTTAGTCTCTCATCATTACTCTCACACATATATGTATATTTTTTGAACATACAATGTTATTCCATTTTGAATCTGGCAGCGGAGACCATACAGTGAAGATAATTGATTGTAAAAGTGGAACGTGCTTAAAGGTGTTGAGTGGCCATCGGAGGACACCTTGGGTGGTAAACTATCTTCTTATTTTTATAATCATAAAATCTAATTTTATAAACCAGCATAACTATGTGCAACTAGAAAGCAATCATGCGAAGCAAATGGTATTCCTCCTAAGTAGTCCACCTCCATTAGAACTTGTAGAAGCCTAAAAAACATTATCCAAAAACGTCATCTTCTTCTCTTTTTGCAAGGCTTTCATGCAATAAATAACTTATTCTATTTCTGGGTTTGTTGAATTTGAGTTTCTTGTAGAAAGTTAGTTCATTGGATGTGTTGTTTCAAATCTGGAAATACACATCCTATTCGTAAGTCTTGATTTTAGCATGAAGTTTTGATTGGACCTCTTGCAGGTTAGGTTCCATCCACTCTATGCAGAAGTTCTTGCTAGTGGAAGTTTGGACCATGAAGTTCGCTTGTGGAACGCGAAGACAGCGGAGTGTATTGGGTCTCGTGATTTTTGTAATTTACTCTCAATATTAGCATTTTCATACCTTTTGAGATGTATTACTATCCTGCTATAGTCACTTGTTAATAAACATCCTTCAATGCAGACCGTCCTATAGCTTCTATTGCCTTCCATGCGCACGGAGAAATTTTAGCTGTAGCATCAGGCCATAAGGTCAGCATTTAGAGTGTAGTAAGATTGTAGAGGTGTATGTAGTTTATTAACCTTGCTTGTCTGGCAGCTGTATATATGGCATTATAACAGAAGAGGTGAGGCTTCCTCACCAACAATTATATTGAAGACTCGGCGTTCTCTCCGTGCAGTGCATTTTCATCCTCATGGTGCTCCATTTCTTCTAACTGCTGAGGTACTAGTACTACTTCTGCTGGTAAATGTTTGTCGGCAGCGTATTAGTTTCATTATGCTGCTTGTTTCAGGTCAATGATCTGGACTCCTCAGATCCTGCAATTGCTTTTGCAACATCCCCTGGGTACTCGCGCTACCCCCCTCCTACTATATATATAGCAGATGCTCACTCCATTGTTCAGTCAAGTTCAGGAAATGAGTTGCCCATTATGTCTATACCATTTCTGATAGGGCCTTCTATTACTAGAGGTGATAATACATTACTTCCCCAACAGGCGGGTGTTGAAATGAGTTCTTATGTTCCATATCAAAGGAGTGTTTCTTCTGCCTCTGTGCGACTTCTCACTTATTCAACTCCATCCGGTCAGTATGAACTCGTATTGTCTCCAATCCAATCTCCTGTGCGGGAAGAGCAACAAAATAATCTGTCATTGAGGGAAACGGATGATGCTATTCCTCTACCTGCTATTGATTCCATGGAGACAGATGTGCAAGCTGAGGAGAGCAATCTGTTTCTTCGATTTGGCGATCCAGCATACTGGGACCTTCCTTTTCTGCAAGGGTGGTTGATTGGTCAAAGTCAAGCTGGACAGCGTATAACGCATGCACAAATTGGTGGTTCCAACGAAGGTTTGCCATCCTATAATGGAATAGCAAATGCATCATCTATTGTTCCTCCAGTAATTCCTAATGTTGGTTCAAGAGCTTCCGGAAGAGCAGGTTCACGACACCGTTCTTCACGCTCGCGAACAAGAACTGCAACTGGATTCGGTGGTAGTGCTGCTTTTAACAATATTCCACCAGAGCAGGGCAGTTCACACTCTTTGACAACCCAAGTCCAGTCTGAGGTAGCTACCTCACTGGCTGCAGCTGCTGAATTGCCTTGCACTGTGAAGCTGAGAATATGGTCTCATGATTTGGAAAATCCATGTGCACCTCTTGACACATCACGCCGTCTGTTAACAATTCCCCATGCCGTGCTTTGTAGGTATGTAATACTGTTAACATTCTCTACATGAAGGTATTGTTGATTAGTGGTTTGCGAACAATGGACACTTGATGAGGTTAAGGAAAATGAATTGGTTCTAGTGGTTTCTGGGAAGTAGTTAATGAGTCTCAGGTCTTACTCAAGATGCTAATTGAAAAGGAATTATGTGGCAAAAGTAACTGTATTTCCTTCTGTATCCCCATGTCTCCTTGCTGAAGTGAATTAAATGCTTTTATGGTATGTTATTTTATAGTGAAATGGGTGCCTACTTTTCACCGTGCGGAAGGTTCTTGGCTACTTGTGTGGCATGTATCCTACCAAATATTGATGCCGATCCAGGACTGCAAGGCCAGGTTCAGCATGATCTTACATGGGCCTCAACTTCTCCAACTAGACATCCAGTCTCCGCACACCAAATTATTTATGAGCTAAGGATATATTCCCTTGAGAAGGCTACGTGAGTCGCAACATATTTATAGTATAAATATGTGATTGTACATGATTTTATTTGGTGTTGGTTTTGATGTTCTCTTCTTTTGTAGATTTGGATCCGTTCTACAATCCCGGGCAATTAGAGCTGCTCATTGTTTGACCTCGATACAGGTGTGTAATATGTAAAAAGTTGTTGGACCATAAACATATATGAAGACTTCATATGCACATGAACCACGAAATATCTAAAAATATATATCTGGCTGATAGTTTTAGTTCCTTTTTCTATCGATCCTAACAACCTGTGTGTACATTTGTAAGGGAAAATAAATTTATTAAGAAAATCACAGTAATAGTTCAGTTCCAAACTTTCCATAATGAATATAAGATCTCATCTACCAAAAAATAAAGGAAATTACATAGTATTATTTTCATACTGTATGTTGTTGATACTAAGCATGGTGTTACTGCTTTTACTCCCTCTGTCCCATAGAAATAGGCCATTTAGGGTTGACATGGGTTTAATGTGTAATTGTTAAAGTAAGAGAGAAGAAGAAAAAGTAGTTGAGATTATGTAGTGAATGGTGGGACCCATAAATAATGAAGTAAAAGAGAAGGAGAAAAAGGTTGCCATAAATGGATATGGACTATTTGTATGGACGGACAAAGAAGGAAATAAGGCATATTTCCGTGGGACGGAGGGAGTATAATTTATGGTAGGAAAGCATGCTAAGTAGTCTGCGGGATTTCTTATTAAGACTTCAACAGTTGAGTGGGGATTTTCCTTTTTTATCTCATCTGCCTGCAAATTATTTATTTGATACTTTTCTACGGCTATAAGATTTTCATTGATTCTACAATGTTGCTTCTCTTGAAAAAGAATGAAAAAGGAAATCATTTGGCTTAATACATGACTGTCGTTCACCATCTTACAAATTTGTAGCCTCATCCTTTGTTTTCCTTTGTAGTGATTCTTCTCCTTTTCTTTCCATTAGTCCTTCATTCACATTGTCTAATTTGTAATATGACCCATCTGCGTCTCTGAGCTAGTTAAATTTTCAAAAGTTGCATCTCAGAGAGTATGGATTGTATAGACTATAGAGTATAGAGGTAGGGAAAGATATGGTGGACTGTGGGCTACAATTAAGCAAATGAAGTAGCACATTTTTGGGATCCACTAATCTGTTCAAGTACACTTTTTCCCGGGTGGTGGGTGGAATTGAAACATTGTACCTTTTCTGTTTTATTACTAGTAGTATGTACTCAGAAAACATCTAGCATTTTACTGAGATGTAATGAGATTATTCTGGAATGAATTTGATTCACGAGGCATAATGCACTGTCTCAAGTAAAAAATAACATAAGAAGTTATCGAACCTTTTTGGTCATGAATAGCATTGTCTCTCCTGTACCAATCATTTTCTAATGCTTCAGCCTAGTTTAGTATAGAGTGGCATGTTATCAATGATGAAAGTCGAATTATTAGCCTAGCGTATCTTATTGATTTCTCAAGTCTCCATGTTACCTTTGTGGTTGCGTGTACAGTGTATATTTTAGCATGTTGTATGTATTCTAAGTCCTTTTCCAACTGCAGTTTTCACCAACCTCAGACCATCTGTTACTGGCTTATGGTCGACGCCACAGTTCACTTCTTAAAAGCATTGTCATTGATGGAGACACAACTATACCAATTTATACAATTCTTGAGGTGAGATTTGCATGCAACATTTACTAGTCATTCGCTTGTACAGATTACCTGTATTCTGGTACACAGTAGATATATTTTAATTTACTTTTGTGTTCATGAAATAAAAAGGATTTGCAACTTTATATGAAAAGAGATAATTCTGTTTTGCTATGACCCACACTTAGGATTAGTTCCAAGCGCCGCAGTCAATACGTATGAATCTAGCTTGAAAAATAGACCAACATGCCACATCCTTCACAGATGCCCTTTAGAAGACTTGACCTCGAAGTAGGAAGAAGCATACCACATAGGTGAAAAGCTGCTCATGCTTGCAAATACAGATTGCATATGATGTCAGTTTTTTAAATACTTAAAACACGAATCCCTAGTATTTCGAATGTGGTATAGGACATAGACATGTTTTTCCATGCGATCTGGGGTGCCCCAGTCTTGGGGCGCACTAGGTTATGTTGTAATGGCACCAACCAGCATGGGGCGAGCGAAATTGAGGAGGTGAGACGGGGGTGATTTTCTGAGTACCTCCGCCGACAGCTCTTTCACAGCGGCAGACTACCCTAGCAGCAGCAACCAAGGTCCAGTCGGTAGCCGGTTGGAATTCTGGTGGTGGCGGTGGAATTGAAGAATTAAGGCTGAATAAGGATGATGAAGGGTCACCTATTCTCTGTACTTGGATTATTTTATCTTATTAAATGGAGTACAGTTGTTAAGGTTTCTTAGATGCATTTATTGCAGTTGGTGTAGGTCTCTAGATGATTTATTACATAGTTCAATACACATTGCGGGAGTGTTTGTTAAATTCATTTATTTATTTATGACTAAAGTTCAAAATTGGTCCTTTACATTTTCCCTGAAAAACTTTTTAGTCCTATACATTGAGTTTGTTACTTTTTGGTCCCAAATAATATGTTTTAGTTCAAAGTTAACAATTCCGTTGAAAACTTAACGGTCAAACGTATTTTGACCAAATTTGTTACTTAATTTTGAATCTAAATAACCCGATTAACCTAATTAATATTAATCTGATTAACCTAATGATAAATCATAAGGTTTATCAGGTTATTTAGATTCCAAATGAAGTCACTAATTTGGTCAAACTGCGTTTGACCGTTAAGTTTTTAACATGACCTTGAAGTTTTTAACAGAATTTTTAACTTTGGACCAAATCATATTGTTTGGGATCAAAAGGCAACAGACTAAAATGTTTTTAGGACAAATGTAAGGGACCAATTTGGACTTTAGTCTTTATTTATTAATATGCGTAATTGTGCTGTCATTTCAACTTTTGTTGTCATCAGCTTAATAAATTTTAGGTAACTTAAATTTAGTAATAGACTTCAATTGTTTTTGGAGTGAATATACAGTGTGTTAGGCAATTTTTGAACTATTAGTGTGCCCCGATTCGAGGGCTGTACTCCCCGTGCCCCAGACAACACTAAATTTTGAAGCTTCCATGGCTAAAATAGGGAGAGTTCAAACTCATTACATACATGAGCATGCAACCAGTTTGCTGTCTTAGGTTTCACATTATGATTTTACTGGTACTATTGACTCATTAGCTAAGCACGAATAATAGCATAATTTCTTTCACAATCTTTTTACCTACTTGAATAGTATGTGTGTATGAATCAATTTTGTGTATTATGCTTTGTACTTTTTTCTCAGAATTCACATCTTTCATACAGATATACAGAGTTTCAGATATGGAACTCGTGAGAGTTCTTCCCAGTGCAGAAGATGAGGTTAATGTAGCTTGTTTCCATCCTTCAGTTGGTGGTGGCTTTATATATGGCACTAAGGTAAGTGAGGAATTTTTCATATCTCGACTCTGATATTTGCATCTGCTTTTCTCTGTTGGTGACGATTTTCTTCATAATCTTGCCAGGAAGGAAAACTGAGGATTCTTCAGTGTGATATATCTCATGGATTTAAGAATGAGGGGTCCTGTGGTCCTGATGACAATGTGTTAGAGGTATAAATGCCTCATTATTGCAGAATCTGTAATGATGCAATAAATATAATGCTCATCCATTGATCTTAATACACACCTCATGGGAGGATATGTTTTTTTTTAAATGGCTCTTGCTCTGAATTTTTATCAGCTTAAGTTGTACTCTATTTATAGGTTCAGACTCATGCATTGGACGGCTGATTAGTGTCAAGTGAAGGGCGCAAAATTTGACAGCTTGATGTGGTCGGTATTCTGTAAAAATTTAAAGATATCTATTGTTGTCTTGTCCTTTCTTTTTTAATTTTTGCTGTTGTTTGTGCTATTAAAAGTAGCGATGTGTGTCGCATCCGGTTATGCAAATCAAGCTATGTGAATTGTGGTTAAACTAAGTCTTAACAATGAATCATGATTGTATCTGTACATATCCCTCACCTCGACATTTGTTTCTGCAGGGGTTGCTTTGTTTGGTGCACATCAACTCACTTTGCTACCATACAGTGAGGTGGGGAGGGGGGGTGTTAAAAAAGGGTCCTGCATTTATGCTTTGGGCATTCTGGAGGTCTTGCTTTCGACTTTTCTCAATGAGCTCTGTACAGATCTGTGACGCGTCTATTCCCAGTGCTAACTTGCATACAGGTACAGCGCGAAACTGGTTGAGAGAGAGAGAGAGAGAGAAAGCCAATAGAGCAAAACGCTTCGTCCTTGTAGTTTCGTGAGCGCAGTGGGGAAACTTACTTTTGGCTTTGTTTTTTCTTGGATGGCCTTGTTGTACATTAGCACAATAATTTCCATGGGAAGAAGCTTTTCCTTTTTTTCCTGACCCTATTTTTTCCCCTTTTTTGCTTTTCAAATTTTCATGCATGTTCAGGCCCTATTGCAGAATGTAGTACTAATATTCATGTGAAGAAACTAGAATCGAAAATCTTGCTTTTTAGATGGCTATTCGAATCTTTCGAGACTAAATAACATCGGTTTCTACTCCTAATTTAGTTGAAATACATATGCATCTGTATACAAAGAACTTAAAAGACAATGCCAATTTTTATTTAGTGAACAAATCAATTTAGTTGAGATAATTTAAAATCTTATAAAGCTCAGAGAAAGAATATAGGATGAAATATGTCCAAATGTATTAGTTATTGTAATGTTTCGTCATGTTGTTCTCTTCCTACGCGTTGCTTCTGCTTTGCAATTCCTTTATCGAGCCGACATTGTTAGTATGCATCTCGCCTCATTTATTTTCCATGCAATTTTCCAAATTTGTTAAATTATAATCATTCACGTGACTTTAAAAAATAGTCGATTATATTATAATATTTATACTCCCTCTATAAGAGAATACACTTTCATTTTTAGTTTGTCTCAATTAAGATGGCTCATTACTAAAAGTAGAAATAACTCACTTTATTTCATCTCTTACTTTACTCATTCCACTTAATATACAAAATAAAACTACATAAAATCCTATTCTACCTAAGGATTGGGTCTTCTTCACTTATTTTTTATTTTTATTTTTTTCAGTTGTTCCACAATTTCATATTGGAGGGAAATTATGTTTGATATGTGGCATAGAAAGAATGTAGGTGGAAATATGTCACGCTTACTCCCTCTGTCCCACTAAATTGAGTTGTATTCATTTTTGGCATGTCCCAACTAAATTGAGTCATTTCCTTTTTCGACAAAAATCAAAACATTCAATCTTTCTTACTTTATTCCATCACCTACTTTACTTTCTCTTTATCTTTCCTATTTTATTCTTCTCTCCTATTTTTCAACATACTTAATCTACGGGACCAAAACTTTTGACTTAACTTTGTTGGGATGGAGGGAGTATTAGTTTTGTAATGTTCATCATGTTGTCTTCTGTCTACACGTTGCTTCTGTTTTGCAATTTCATATCGAGTTGAGATTGTTAGTATGCATCTCACCTCATTTACTTTGTTAGCAATTTGCCAAATTTTGTCAAATTCTCATCGCTCTCGTAACTTAAAAAATGGTTGATTATATTTTTTTCGATTGTTCCATAATTTCATAGTTTTAAGGAAATTGTGTATGATGCGTGACAAATGGGAAGCATTTTGACAAAACATTTACCTACTTAAATGATGTCGTTTGATACACTTACTCAGTCACGTCTTTATTTTTGCACATGTACGCGTCACGTCATTGAACTCAGATACGTAGTTTGCTGAAACTTTCTTCTAATCATGGGATAATTAAGAAAAACCGTCATTGATATGATATAATTAGTCAAGTTGAACTATTAACCAGAATTTGACCCGTGGTTCCATTTAATGCTATACCACACCAGTCATTAGTAACCTAAGGTTAAAACTTAGGATATTTTAGACTTAGACACCATAACCGTCTAGGTTATGAAATACTCGATCCGTCCCTTGAAAAATATATAACACATTTGTCATTTTGGGATTTTCCTTAAAAATAGATTAATTCTATTTAAGGAAACTTTTCTCTCTAATGAGGTGGGTATGATTCTCCACTAATAATACTCCAATCACTTTTTCTTTCTATCTCTCTCGCTTTATTAGTTGTGCATTAAAACCGTATCATTTCAAATGTTTTCTATTTTTTAGGAAGAGAGGAGTTTTTATTTATTTTTGCAAGGATGTTGGGTATGAAAATCTTTACTGATAACACGATCACCATTTACCAACCAATGCAGAATACTTGGGACTCTTTCGTATGAATTAAATGAAAAAATATAACGGAAACTTTTTCTTTTCATTAACTTATTTTATAAAATAAGATCACATAAAAACAAGCTGCAGCTTGAAGCATGCTTTTAGTTACTCTAACAATCTTCGACTTTGATACTAAAAAAACTAGTTTTTGAATATATAAAGGACTTAGTTTGGCGACTTTATTCACCCCATTATACTCAAAGAGGGTCTTGAACCATGATGCATTTGACTCCCATCCTTACCAAATTACTCCGTCCGTTCCAGCTAAGATGACATATTTCTTAGTTATTATTCAATGTGTTTCATTGGAGAGAGGAATTGTGCATGTAAGTATTAAATGGAGAGAGAAAGAGAAATTAATATTTTAATTGAAGAGGGGAAAAAGTGATTTGGTGTGTATTAATTGGAGAGAGAGAATATTAAAAATATAAATATGCTATCTTATTTGGAAAAAATTAAAAGAGAAAGTGTGACATCTTAGCTAGGACGACGATGTATATAGTGTAGTTAGTACCAGTACTTATTTGATAGACTCATCAAGAGAGACAGATGTGCCATCTGTTGTAGATGACTCATCATGACAATAGTTGAACACTTCGACGTGTTCACTAAGGGGTGTTTGGTTTGCAAGATTGTATCCCTTGATTAAATTAGTAGTGTGTTTGGTTCATAAGATTTATTCTCCCAATTCAATTCTAGATGGATAATCATGGGATAATAAGTCCTAGCTAACTCTATATGACTAAAATAATCTCACAACTCAATTCTAGATTATATCTTGATGTTTTTTTATCTAGGTAACCGAACAATAGACACCACCTAAGGGACTTCATCTGGACAAGGGCAAATAAAACCTAAGTTTGAGGTACTTTTCTCCATGGAATTTTTGAAAATTCTAATGGCCAAAGTTTCTTCATCTAAATAGAGGGAATTAACGAGAACTGAGGGAATGGATGAGAAGACTAATTAGAAGCTTAATGAATCCATCCATAGGAGGATTGTGAGCTCAATACTAATCTCCTAAGAAAAATACCTATATATGACCATGCTGCCGAACCCAACTTTGGAGCAATGGAAGCTATGCCACAGCCTGTCAAGGGCACAAACAATATTCAACCAGATGAACCTCATGGAAGAGAGAATGACAATGAAAATCTCCTTAACTAGCTAGGTTTCCCATTGTTTTGACTCCCCTCGTGAAGGTATTATTACCCTTTCAACATTCTTCTAATGCTCTTCAAACTAATTAGGATCAAAGGTGGGACACACAAAAGCAAAAGTTCAACGAGCATGTTGTTGCAAGTCAACAACAATGGCCTCAAACAAGTGTGAGGCAAACCGAGCACTAACAATGGCACGCTCAAAACAATGAGTTGGGATGAAATGGACTATTAATTAACACTTTCATCGGTTCTTCGGTTATAATTGAAAATTTCTATAAGCACTAACCAAAATAAAATCTTTTGGAACCGAATAACCAAATACCCAACCCTACTTGATTCATCCACAACATCTTGTTTCATACTCCCTCCATCCCGAAATAATGGTACCAACTAACCAAATACTCACCCCTACATCCATCCACAACATTTTTTCTTTTTTTGGTTATATACTATTTAGTAAAATAGAAACAACATTACATCTATTTTTTGTCTCTCTTACTCTAATCTCTCTTCACTTAATTCACAAAATAATATCTCAATACTAGATAAAATCATGTGCCTGAAAGAAAAACTGTTTCATTTAGTGGGATGGAGGGAACATCAAATTTCATATTTTATGTTAGTTCTTTTTTTGTCTTTTCCACCCTTACTCCTTACTCCCTCTTATCCCCATTAATATCTCATATTTCCTTATTTTGACGCATCATCCCAATAAATGTATCATTTCACCTTTATAATTTTTAAAAAGTGGATCCTACATTTCATTAATTCATTCTACTCATAATTATTATAAAATTAATTTAAAAATAGAGGTCACACTCCAACTTTTCCTACCCATTTTTGTTCACAAAGTCAAATAATGTACTCCCTCCGTCTCGCGTTACTTGCACTAAATTCCTTTTTGAGCGTCCCAAGATACTTGCGCTCTTTCTATTTTAGGTAAAAATTAGTGTTAGTTGATCATGCCCATATTACACTTAAAATGTTAAATTAATCACCCACCAACCCATCCACCCCTCATTTGGAAAAAAACACGTCCCTCTCTCTTCAAACTCAGTCTCTCTCTAACCTAAATTCTTCCGCCTCCAGCTTCACTAAACTCTTCCACGCATCTCTCTAAAAACACTATTTATTCCACCTCCAATTTCTCCATTAACGTCTTATTCCACCTCCAATTTCTCCATTAGATCTACCATGGCTAACAAGAGAATTTAGATGGAGGGTGGATTAATCCATGTAGCTAACAAACCCCAACCTCTTTCCCGTTGGCCACAAAATGGTGGGTGGTGGTAAACCCACAATTTTAAACTTTTTGATCTACTGCCATTTAGATTTGGGAGCTCACTTTTGATTTAAATTTGAATATACATGGAATACTTTTACATTTTGTTGTTTACATTATACACGGAAATTTGTTTATTTACTGTTCAAACTTTATTAACAATTAAAATAATTTTGAATATATAAAAAATACTGATACGGAAAATTGGATAAAAAATATAATTAATAATATAACTAAAATATCCAATCACTTTATCTACTTTATTACTCATTCTACTTGAAACATTAACCACTCATTCCTTAATCTCCATGCCCAAAAGAAAATGTGCAACTAACCCGGATGGAGGAAGTATTAAATATGTACAAATCAAATATAAGAAATTTAATGGGACCGGAGAGAGTGTTTTCTTTGCATGTTTTTCGTTGTTATATTCATATTGTTTATTACTCCTTCGTTCTAATGAAGATGAGCTATTTTCATTTTTGATTTGTCTAAACCAAGCTAACTCCTTACTGGAAAAAAATATCAAGTAATCTCTATTTTATTTTATTTTCTCTATTTAATACTTTCTTCGTTTGGAGTGTGTTATAATACTAACTTTTCTTAAATTGCTAACTTGCTAACTCATCAATGTCAATACGAATATATTAAAATGTGAACACAAATTTGTGTTGAAATTTTAATATACTGAGTTGTGTTGACATTTTAATATATTGAGTTGACATTTAAAATATCAATGTCTACATAGTGTATTAAAATATCAACTAAGTTTATGTTGACTATTTCAATGTGGTCGTGTTGATATTTTTAGTGTTGATGAGGTAGCAGAGTTAGCAACTTAGAAAAGTTAGCAACGGATCAAACCTCTTCTCCGTCTCAACTAAGTGAGCCACATTTCTTTTTGGGATGTATCAACTAAGTGGAGTCATTTTGATAAAGAAACAAAACATTTAATCACTCCTACTTTTAACACAATTTTTTAGTCTCGTGCTCATAAGTATATCAAGTGAATTTATGTTGACATACTAATATCACCGTGAATATTTTGTACACGCAGAGTTAACAAGTCAGCAAAATTAGCAACATATCGCTAGTTTAAAACTTTGAAGGTTCACTATAAAATAATGGAGTAAATGAAAATCGACAGTAATAAAATAAAAATACAATTATTATTATAAAACAAAGTAAATATAAAAATAAAAGTAATAAAAAAGTGAATGTTGAAGGGCAATATCGGTACGTTGAATGTCGCCGTTTTACGTATTCAGCTGGTTGTGGTTACGTTAACAGAAATGAAAGAAATTGGGAGTAAAAAGAGAGAGGAGAGGGAAACGAAGGAAACAAGGGGAGAAATCACACACGAAATAAATCTCCTTCCACAGATAAAAGGAACAATTAGTTGAGATTTTGGTTTCCTTCTTCTTCATCTCTATCAATCTGCATGTAATACATTATATTATACCAACTCACACATACATATAACGTTGGGGGGAATATTATATCCTATTGATTATAACATTGCGATTATATATTTATGCGTTTATATAGATAGATAGATATGTATGTGGAATTGTGGATTCCTCGAAGAATTTTTTGATGGTGTTTCCAGCATTGGGAATTTGAACAGAAATTTATCGGGGTCTGACTGCTTTCTATTTGGGAAATGGTATGTATATCGTTTTCCCCTTTTTCATCTGTTTAGATATTTATGTTGTGTATATTGTGTCAAGTAAGTGGTTGTTCGGTTTGTTAGACAAATTAATCGTGAGATGTAGCTTAGGATTGACTTCTGGGATTATTTTAGTTGGAGGGGGTGGCTATGACTAATTATCACATGATTATCGATCTAGGATTGAGTTGTGGGTTCAATCTCATAAACCAAATACAATACATATTTAATCTCGAGATATAATCTTGCAAGCGGAACAGCCCCTAAGGGTTAGAGCTTGGAGTATTTGGGAACTTCAGGGTCCAATTTGGCTCAAATATTATTTTTGTTATTTTTTGCAGTAGAGTTGTTTCTTTTCAGCTGAAATTTTGCTTCCAACGTTCTCTTTTTCGGACTCTTGAAAATTTGTTGTACCTATAAGCACATGTAGATACCACATGATAAACTGTGTATGCATTCATCATAGCAAAGTTTAACAGCTCTTATTATCGAAAAAGATGGGTAATGTAAGTAGTTAAAATTCCTCGTTGTAGTTTATAGCTAGAAAGATGTTTTACTCTGCAATGGTGTTGTAGCACATGATGCAAGCGGTGACTCTTCTTAAAGTGTAGAGTAAATTTATCTTTGAAGATGTGTATAATGAATTGAAGTATAGAGTGAAATTGAAGGCACTGGTGAATGATTTACTTGTTTGTATGAAACGTCATAGTTCTAAACGCAACATGGACACGAATTAGCGAGAATCTGTCTGGAAAAGTTTGTAAATTACTTGCAATGTTGCAGTCTCAGACTCAGACATATGTCAGCCCGATGTAAAGGCTGGAGAGATTGTTACAAGCAGAATTATTAGAAAAGCCGCTCATGTGCATAAGTGATGAATTTTCATATCAAGGGATTCATGCATTGTGGCAATGAACTATCTTTATTAATATAACATAAGAACTTAAGGTTCTTAATTAGCAAGCGGAAATCAACACGCCTTTTAAGGTTTTCGTTAGTAAAAGTGAAGTTTGAAACCTTTTCGGCCTACAATTGCTTAGTGTTTGCAATTTGGTCATGAGTGCAACATGAAATTTGTGAAACAGAAAGCTATATCTGTTGGTAACTTACATTATTCCTAGTTGAAGGTCGAGTAGATTTAAGCATAATGTTAGACAGGGTTTTGTAGCAAAGTTTTTGTAGTGAAAATTATCACACATCCACAGAGAATGACAGTAAGAAGAATCCTTTGGGATTTCATCTTTGATAATTTTCTCAAATCTTGTACTAAGTCAATATATTCATATTAATAGATATGTTTAGTGAAATTGTTTGATTGGCCCAATGAGATATTGTTGCCAAACACAAATAATCATTGTAACATTGCGTTTTATGTGTGTTTGTAGATGTTATTTATCTATTTCCTTTGCTTCTAATTATTGTCAACTTATCAAACAGACTGTTGGAGGCAAGATAGCAGTTGGATCTCATGTATGGGTCGAGGATCCTGACGAGTCCTGGCTAGATGGGGAGGTTGTTGAAGTAAATGGTGACGAGATTAAAGTAAATTGTACATCGGGAAAGACAGTAAGTATATCCTGAGATGTGCTCTGCCCTTCGATTAAAAGTGTGAACTCAAGACATTAGAGTAAAATGTGAAGTCTACATGATTCAAAGGAAAAGTTTTTTATTTCGATGATGCTTTTTTGTGAATCCACCAGTGGATTTGTTTCGAAATTCAACATTTTTCGATGATATTTCTTTCATGTCTGTCTTTCAGGCTGTAGCTAATGCAGCAAATGTACACGCACAAGATCTTGAGGCTCCGCCTGAGGGTGTGGATGACATGACAAAGCTTGCTTACCTGCATGAACCGGGTGTTCTGTACAATTTGAAATGCAGATATAATATGAATGAAATATATGTAAGTACATTTCTCATGGATCTGATGTTATGCTTGTTTTCCTCATATCGTACCATGAGACTTAAAAAGAGGGGGCTTTCTGTAGACCTATACAGGTAACATATTGATAGCTGTGAATCCTTTTCAACGTCTACCCCATCTTTACAACGATAATATGATGGAAAAGTACAAAGGAATGGCGATTGGAGAGCTGAGCCCACACCCTTATGCTATTGCTGACAATGCTTACAGGCAATACCTTTGTTGTTCCATGACTAAGTGTTCATATGCCTGCTATTCTTTTGACACTTGTTCCCAACGAGCACGCTTCTGATGCTAATGCAGGCAAATGATAAAAGAGGATATAAGCCAAGCGATCTTGGTTAGTGGAGAGAGCGGAGCTGGTAAAACTGAAAGCACCAAGAGTTTAATGACATATCTTGCTTACATGGGAGGCAGTGTAGGGGTTGAGGGGGGGAAGCGCACTGTGGAGCAGCAAGTACTCGAGGTCTGTGTCTCGATTTATTGTTTCGCCAGTCAATGGAAGAGAAAAATATAGAAGAACAAATTTCTACTTCTTTTAGTGCTTTGGTTTCCTGCATCAACTCTTTTATTTTTTTGCAGTCAAGTCCTGTTCTTGAAGCTTTCGGTAATGCAAAGACAGTGAGAAATAACAATTCAAGGTCAACTCAAAATTCTTTGGAAAGTACCTTTATGATTATTCCATTATTAATCGACTCAATCAACTTTTGCCTCAAATCCTCTTTGATCACAGTCGCTTCGGCAAATTTGTGGAGATTCAGTTTAATAATAGGGGTAGAATATCCGGAGCTGCGATCAGAACTTATTTGCTGGAAAGATCACGAGTTTGCCAACTTTCAGATCCCGAAAGAAACTACCATTGCTTCTATATGCTTTGTGCTGCGCCAGAAAAGGTAGTATAAAGTTCCAGCTAAGGGTGGCTAGTTGTGCATTTTCTCAAGAAACATGTTTATTTTTTACAATTGAATTACATAGAAGTTGATATAACAATTCCTGAACCTCATAAACATTATACTAGAGTTTCGTTCTAACCTTTGGTGCTTTCTAACAGGATGCTGAAAAATACAAACTGAAGAATCCAAGGGAATTCCATTATTTGAACCAGTCCAATTGCTATGAATTGGATGGTGTTGATGATTCCAAAGAGTATCTTACTACAAGGAGGGCAATGGATATAGTTGGAATCAGTGATGAGGAGCAGGTACTTAAATAACTGAGTGTTACTTATGATTGCATAGTTTTCTTAAAAGAATCCATTTGTAGGACGGAATTTTTCGAGTTGTGGCTGCAATTCTTCATTTGGGCAACATTGAGTTCGAGAAGGAAAGTGATGGTGATGGTTCTCATCCCAAGGATGATCAATCACGATTCCATCTTAAAACCGTTGCAGAGCTGTTGATGTAAGTAGTTTTTTTTTCTTTTTTGAACTTCTCAGCATGTGCACGCCTGGTCTGACGTAAGTTTATATGAATCTATTTCAGGTGTGACGAACAATGTCTTGAAGACTCCTTGTGCAAACGTGTAATGGTTACTCGTGATGAGACCATAACAAAAAGCCTTAATGCGACCGACGCTGCAGTCAGTAGGGATGCTTTGGCTAAAATTGTCTATTCAAGATTGTTCGACTGGTTTGTACTAGGAAGAAACTGTTATATTACGAGATCTAGAGACTGTGTATGTCTCCTAACTAGCGTTTTTTTTGGGTCAGGTTAGTTGATAAGATCAACAATTCTATTGGACAAGATTCTACTTCTAAACTCTTAATCGGACTGCTGGATATTTATGGCTTCGAGAGTTTCAATACAAACAGGTGCTTAACTGGTATGCTTAGTTCTCAAGATTATGAAAATTAGAGCACTGCAAGAAGCCGCACGATGGCAGTCTAAGGACATAACTAAGAACAAATGAAAATTTAAGTTTATTTTTTCCATTTTCACAAGCCTTTTCAGTTTTCAACTAATCTCATTTTGTTTTAGTAGCTCTGTTATGAATTCTTGTGGTATCCTACTAAATCCTAATGCTAGATCCTTTTCATGCTTATGTTTCTAACTGTCATACTTCTCTTGCAGTTTTGAGCAATTTTGCATAAACTTAACTAATGAGAAACTGCAGCAACATTTCAATCAGGTCAGTATACAATATTGTAACCTCTTCTTGTGATAACTCCCAATACTCTTATCATTAGAATTAAAATTCTAAGTCCAAGACAGCACGCTATTTTTCTTGCAGCATGTTTTCAAGATGGAACAAGAAGAATATACAAAAGAAGAGATTGACTGGAGTTACATAGAATTTGTAGATAACCAAGATATTCTTGATCTTATTGAAAAGGTTTGTCTGCTATCCTTTTTTTGTAGTTTAATTTCCTTGTTTTCTGATACAATCTTTTACGCCAATTTTACGCAGAAACCAGGTGGCATCATTGCTCTCCTTGATGAGGCTTGGTATGATTTCTCAGATTCTAGTTTCCCGCATCTGTAGCCATTTAATTACACCCCATAATTTAATGAATTTGGAATTTTTTGTAGTATGTTTCCAAGATCTACGCATGAGACATTTGCGGAGAAGCTGTACCAGACATTCAAAGATCACAAGCGTTTTAGCAAGCCAAAGCTGTCGCGTACTGGTTTCACCATTTGCCATTATGCGGGTGAGGTATGCAATTGTTAATATATGCAACTAAGAATAGTTCGTGAAGTTGAAGCTTATGACTATAAAAGCCTATATCGCTGCGAGTGTATGTTTGATAAAGCATCCGACAATTTCAGGTTACGTACCAGACGGAACTTTTTCTGGATAAAAACAAAGACTATGTTATTTTTGAGCATCAGAATCTCCTTAGTAATTCAAGTTGCACCTTTGTCTCTAGCCTCTTCCCACCTTTACCCGAAGAATCTTCTAAATCATCAAAATTTTCATCAATTGGTTCTCGATTCAAGGTCCTATTCTATGTACTCTTAACATATTCAGAGCTACATTGTTTCTGTATATCTAGTTTCACCCCTTTCTTTTATTTTATACAGCAACAACTGCAATCTTTGCTTGAGACTCTTAGTGCAACCGAACCTCATTATGTTCGCTGTATAAAACCTAATAACTATCTGAAGCCTTCAATCTTTGAGAATAGTAATGTTCTGCAGCAACTCCGTTGTGGGGTAAGAGATATTTTACTTTACTTCCTTTTCTTTGTGTGGTGACATTGTAACAATCAACTCATACAACGATTGTTATTGGTTTCTAGGGTGTTATGGAGGCAATCAGGATCAGTTGTGCTGGATATCCCACTCGAAAGACTTTTCAAGAATTTATAAACCGTTTCAAAATTCTTGATCCTAGTGCATCAAATGGAAGGTATCTTCTGCAAATGTGGTGATAAAAAATAATTGTCTCAAGAAGTAGGAAAGAATAACATTTCCCATAATCTAATACTCCCTAACCTAACATTTCTGAATTTAGCATCGCCTTTCGACAATATTTTTTAACACTTTGCACTTTTGATAGTTGCGACGAAGTCACTGGTTGTAAAAAGCTTTTGCAGAAAGCCGCTCTTGAAGGTTATCAGGTACTCTTCACTGTATGCATTGTGCACATTCCATAAATGGCTGTAAATGATTACACTGTTAAAGCAAGTTAGCGTGATTCTTACTATTTTTGTTGTTTAAAGACTAGACAATAATTCCAGAAGTTGTTGCATGGTTTGCTTATGGATATATAAAGTTTTAATTTGATCCAAGTCATCATACGGAATTTCGATGTTCATGATTTTCCCTGCAAGCAGTGTCTGTCTTTATTATGTTTACAGAGATACAGTCATCCCTCGTGATGCCATGGAACTCTTGCCATTGATTATAGCAACTTGGTTCACACCATAATTGTGCTTACACTGTTATGCCTCTTCATTTCTCTTACATTGATGAAGTTGATTATCTTGAATCGTTCTTCAATAGATGGGAGTTTCTCTATAAAGGCTGTCAAGTTCACTTTTCTTGTACACATTGTTTTCCAGATTGGCAAAACTAAAGTGTGTCTCAGAGCTGGTCAGATGGCAGAACTAGATTCTGTTCGTAACCAGGTCCTTGGGATATCAGCAAGTGTAGTCCAGACAAAATTTCGTTCATTCTTTGCGCATAAAAATTTCGTTATATTACGAATGGCAGCCATACAAATCCAAGCTCTGTGCAGAGGTATAATTAATGCTCAAGGATTTTTTTTATCATAGTTTATCTGTGTTTACGTATGGCTAACCTAGCGCTCACGCTCATTCCTTTAACTTACTACTTATTACTTAAATGTCGCAATATCAGGGCAAGTTGCAAGGTGTATTTATGAGCGTAAGAGGAGAAAGATTGCTGCTACAACGATCCAGAAAGGTGGAAGGATGTTTATGTTTAGGAAGACTTTTGCAATTTTATCGTCTTCTGCAATTGTTATCCAAGCAGGAGTTAGAGGAATAGCTGCTCGCAGTGAGCTTCTATTTAGAAGGAGAAATACAGCAGCTATTCTTATCCAGGTAAAATTCTCTCAACCCATTCTTGTGCATCTCTCTTGTATGTGTTTGATTTGAATAAGTTAGAGGAATAACTCTGCAATGAAATATCGTAATGTATGAGTATATAATCAAAAATCTAAGTACTAAGGACTTGTACGTGTTTGATTTGAATACGTTGACAGATCTTCTAGGATCAGAATTATGTGGAGCTTTTAGGCTGTTCACTTTTAGGTATTATAGTATTTGTTTCTGTCTAAGCAGAAACACTCCAAAGGATACTTGGCCAGCCATCATTTCTCGCGCTTGAAGGGGGCATCGATTTCAATGCAATGTGCTTATAGAGTAATTAAAGCTCGCAAAGAACTACGGCTACTTAGAACGGTGAGTACTTCCAACTTTACTTGTAAAATAAATTAGCAATGAAGTAGAGTCACATACTCTTTAGTGCTTCCATCACTTATCATTTACAACTGGTAACATCCTATTTATGCAATTATGGAGCTAAAGAACATAAATTCAAGTGGATTTCTCCTTCCTAACTGTCTTACTTAGGCTGCAAAGGAAACTGGTGCACTCCAAGAAGCCAAAGAAAAGCTAGAAAAGCAGCTTGAAGAGCTCACGTCAGAGTTGGAGTTGGAGAAGCGCCAGCGAGTATTATATTGTCCCTTTGCATTTAGTAATTACTTTCATATGATAGTTAAATGTGTGAAAAAATATGGTTAATTTCCATTCAATTAATATAAATTTATGTTGACTAGCATGACATCGAGGAAGCCAAAAATCGTGAAATTGCAAAATTACAATCTGCTTTGGCGGAAATAAGAACGCAAGATCCTGAAGCTCTAGAGAAGGTATCCGCGCATGTTCCTGCTGCAGTATCCGAGCAAGTTTCTCCAGCAGTATCCGAGCAAGGTCCTCCTGTAAAAGATGGCTCAGTAATTGATAATGAAGCAGTCCAGAAATTAACTGCTGAAAATGAAAAGCTGAAGGTATTTCAGGTCTACTTTAAATATATCTTGGAGAAAGATACGTTCCATAACTAATGATAGGCTTTGGTAAATTCTGAATCGGTGGTTCAGATTTTAGCTATGGAGGCAGAGACAGATATAGTTAAGCTGAAGACAGATATCCAGAGGTTGGTGTACAATTATTTTTTCGTCTCCTGAATTAGCTATCAGACAATTAGTTCATTTGTTGCCATGCTTCTTAAGTCTTTAAATGAGATGATATTGGTTCTTTCTCACAGGTTAAAAAGATTAATGAAATTAAGAGATTGTGTTTATTTGGCCTTATGGTATATTCATTAATCTTCTATCTTTTTAGACTTGTAGAGAAAATTTCTGAGATGGAAACAGCAGAAAAGAATCTCCGCCGACAGGCTTTAATGAATAATCCTTCAGGAAAACTATCTGGACATTTACCTCCAACTACTCATGTTAGTATTTAACCTCAGTTTTATTTAGCAATTGTCTCTGCATCTGGTGCTTATTCCTTTTATTCCCTTGATGTGCAGCAAGGGGAGAATGGGCACCATGTAAGTGTAATGTGAAATGGCGGTTCAAAACAACATAAATATTTATGTCCGCTATCATTCTGATTGTGCTTGTAAGCTTCTATACAGGAACTTTTAAGCGCAGCATCCAGTAAAAGATTTGGTACAGAAGCCGATAGTGCACTGAGGAAATCTATCATCGAAAGGCAACGTGTGAGTTATTTCTGAGTTACCATACATTCCTCATTTGCAGTCTCATATAGATCCTGTAACCTGTAATCCTTTCTGAGTACTTAATTTTTTTTAAGATGATTGAAAATAAACTAGATATAACCGAACTAGGACCTCCATATTTGATTCAGGTGATTGATTGTTGCACTTGTTCCAGCCTACATATACAAGAATTTAATTGATTCTTTTATTTGGTGGTTCCAGGAGTCCGTAGATGCTCTTATTAGGTGCATCAAAAAAGACATTGGTTTCAGTGAAGGAAAACCAGTTGCTGCACTTACAATTTACAAATGCCTGTTCCATTGGAGATCTTTTGAAGCTGATAGAACTAATGTTTTTGATCTGCTTATTCAGATTATTGGTTCAGCAATAGAGGTGAAGTTTAACAGTAAACTAGGAATTATTTCTAAGCATTACCCGCATGTTTTGGATATGGAATTCATTGTTTGAGAAACTAGATACTGGTTTATATGGACTGCTCTAGGTCTTCATTAATTCACTAGTTACCAATTTATTTCTCGACGTCTAATCTGCTCAAACGGGTCATTTTGTTTCAGGATGAGGAAAACAACTGTCATATGGCTTACTGGCTTTGCAACACATCTACACTACTGTTTTTACTCCAACGAACCCTTAAATCTCCTTCTTCATCTCAACCTCCTCAGCCCACCTCATTTTTCGGAAGAATGGCTCAAGTATGATGATCCTTTATCATGTTAATGCTCTAAAAAGTTTTGCCTGAAAGATGAATTCGTGGATTTTTAAGGCCTTCTGATATAAATCTTAGTAAATATGAATTTCCAGAGTTTCCGGGGGTCCCCATCCTTCGCCAACATTTCTATAGGTGGGCTTGATGGAATAAAACTGATTGAAGCCAAGTATCCAGCTTCACTTTTCCAGGAGCAGCTGACTGCTTATATTGAGAAGATTTACGGTATTACTCGAGATAATGCAAAGAAGGAATTGACCCCGGTTCTTTCTTCATGTATTGAGGTAGAACTTTACTTTATTTGGAACTCTATAATCTTCCAATAACTATACGATTCTATCTTATATTACCTTTAATACTCCTCTTCATTCTTTGTTTGAGTTTTAAGTTTTTTTAACACTTGACTACTCTGAAACTACAGGTTATGATAGCTATAGCATGTTATGAAACAGGGTATACAGTATTAATTCACTAAGAATTATGCTAATGAAAATTTTCTTTCTTTTTCTAAATTGTTGAGTTTTCTTCTTTTCATCTCTTTTGAGACCTCTGATTTGAATGTTTGGTCTCCAGGCACTCAAAAATTCCCCGAGTCAATCTGCTGGCGAAAGTGCTACTAGGAACTGGCAAAGCGTCATTGATTGTTTAAACGGGCTTCTAAGTACACTGAAAGATAATTTTGTATGTAAAAGTTACCTTTGTTTTTACCCGTGTAAGTCTGGTCTGTATCTTATGGAAGTTGATATTTCAGGTTCCACCAGTTCTTGTGCAGAAAATCTTCGAGCAGCTTTTCGCTTATATAAACGTTCTGCTGTTCAATAGGTATCTCCTATACCATCACATACAATCTTCTTTACTGAATATGATGCAATACTCATAACCTGTAACCTGGTTTAACTTTCTTCAGCCTTCTTAGCCATAAAGAGTGTTGCACGTTCAACAGTGGTGAATATGTAAAGACGGGGTTAACAGAATTTGAACTTTGGTACGGGGACACCCACGAGGTATGGACCTTTCTGCTTGAGTTATTCACTGATGCTGCTATACTTGTTTAGAGTTTGAGGACTGTAAATGAGATAAGCTAATTGGTTTTCGACTCTATAAAAGCTTGTCCGAGCTCGTTAACTACATGAACAGGCGTCTGCTTAAGCAAATATAGAATCGTTAACATGATAACTTATTCTATACAGCAATTTGTGACAATTATTTTAAATATCCTATGAACGTTGTTTAATATCCTATGATATCTCGCTATCATACTACGTCCCTTGATTTGGTAATACAACAAGTGTAGACTAAGTATTGTCTGTTGTACTACAGTATGCAGGCTCATCACTGGAAGAACTAAAATATGTGCAGCAGGCTGTAAAACTTCTGGTATGTTCGAAAGCAAACTCCTTTTCGGTACTCATTTGTAATAATGGTGGACATACTATTTCATTCAATCTCTAGTCAAAATAGTGAATACATCCGCTCTGATTCAAGTGCACTCTACAGTGAGGCATGGAGAGCAATGCACGTTTCGTTAGATGTTATGCTAAATACTTACCACATGTGCAGATCATGCAACAGAAAGCGGAACTAACTTATGATGATCTTACAACTGAACTTTGCCCTGTAAGTTTATTTCCTTGTCTCTCTCTTACTTTCTTATACATGCATTTGTGTGAGTCTGTGCATATTCTTCTTTATTTGGCTTCTTATAGTTGATACGCGCCAATCAGCAAAACCAAGATTAATTTCTAACTATGCAATGTTGTTTGTCCACAGATACTGAGCAGTCAGCAGCTTTATAGAATATGTACTATTTTTGGGGATGATAATGAATCAGATAATGTACCTCCAGAAGTAAGTTGTGTTTCCTTCTTGCTAAGATACTTCACTACAACAATGAAAACCGAAGCCAACGTTGTGGATGATAAGCCATATTATACAGTCCTTATGTCTTACTTTATAAGTCTTAACAGGTACTTTCTAAGCTAAAGACACTTGCAGAGGAGGACTCTACCGATCCTGATAACAACTCGTACTTGTTGGAGGATAATTCCAGGTAATTTCATGAGATAACATATTGTCGAAATAAAGGAGTAACAAAATTATCATTCATTTACTGCAGCATCCCGTTGCCGGTTGAAGAACTCAGCAGTACCCGCCAAGATTTAAATTTTAAAGGCGTAAAACCACCCGAAGAACTTCTTGAAAATCCAGCCTTTGAGTTCTTACAGGGTTAAGGCTGTGGTTATATTTATCCACTTTGTTGATACCATGATGTATACAAACCTGCTTCTTCTTGTCTCATCACATCCCCAGCTAGATATTGGTGTAGAATTTGTAGAATTCATAGGTAGAGAGTCAGATAAAGGGGAAGTGATGAGTTTTTTCCAGTTAGTTAATTGTTTTTGGGTACCTTAATTTAGGCTTATATTCTGGCCAAACCTTTTCTAAAAATTACAGGCCGAAATGACAGTGAACATGTTTATTGTTCAATAGTGAAATAGGCTGATGTTCTGGTGTCCTTAAGCTGATGGCCATTCCACAATATTGGAATTTAAGTCAATACTTTTATAATAGTAGTATTAATTTTATAACCAACATATTTAAGGAGTACATGTCAATAACACTCACTAGGATTAACAATATAGGTTTGGTAGATGTTGCAACGACTAAAATACATAGAGTACATTACCAAATACTCCCTTAGTCACTAATTCTGTGTTCAATTTTGATTTGACACCAGTTTTAAAAAGATTAATGGAAAATGAGTGAGAAAAATTAGTGAAATGTGAGTTTTATGATAAAATTTTACTAACATAAGTTAATGAAGTGTGAAGTTTTTATCAACAATAATAAAAATAAAATAGATAGTAGTATTTAATAAAAAATGTCTCCTCTATATCGTTATTTCTCTTACTTTACTTGTTCTATTCTACATTTTAATCCTTCCGTCCCAACTAAGATGACACACTTTCATTTTAAGTTTGTCTCAACCAAGATGACACATTTCTATATTTACTAACTTTCTCTCTCCAATTAATACACTCAACCACTTTTTTTTTCTCTAATTAAATATTTAATTTCTCTTTTTTTCCATTTAATAATTACACACACTCTTTCTCTGTCCAATTAACCACTAATTAATAGTAACTCCTAAATCACGTGCTGATTAAGAAATGTAATATCTTAGTTGGGACGAAAGGAATACTACATTCAAAACCAAAATTAAAATTAAAATTCAATAAATTGTTTAATTTTTCATATTGTTTTACTCACATCTAGTCTCACTCCCTTAAATCCGTCAACAGTAGTATGCGCATTGAGGACCAAACACCAGCCCAAACACCAGTACATGCACAGCTTTTTCGTACCTTAGACCATCCCATCTTCAATGCACTAAAATCTAAGATGAGATAGGTAATAGTTCTATTAATACTTTAAAACCAATCATGTTTTTACTTTTTAAGTAAAATTACATTTTTAGGTTTATATTAAATCAAAACCATTTTTTTTTTCAAATTATGTGAGTAAAAAAGCATAATATAGAGAATATTTTTTTAAAATTTAAGTTTAGTATCAATAATTATAGTAAAATTATATTTATTTTATAAAATAGATTTGAGTTTAATATAAATAATTAGAGATGTTTACAGCTATTTATCGAAAAAATCTCATCACAATACCTTTACAAAACCTAATTTTTATTTTGATAAATTATTAGTAAATTGGTAGCTATATTGAAAAATCAAATTACATAGTAGTATATCCTCGATAACTCGGAAATGAAGGAGAAGTGGACAAGTGGCTCAGTAGAGGTGATACAGCACTACTGCATTACTGCCACGTGCATTCTTGTAATAATAAATTTCCATTTGCCTCTTGTATTTATAACTAAGGTGAATAACCCAACAAACACTTCAAATCAAAAACGTTTTATGTCTATACCTAGACTCAATACTGCATTCATCCACAACATAGTACTAAAGCAAAAATATTTATTTTAAGAAATGGATAGAATAGTGGCAAGGAATGTAGCAGGTCCATTGTTGTTGCTGAATTTTCTAATGTATTTCATTCTGTTGGTGTTTGCAAGTTGGTGCATGAATAGGTACATCGATGGCCGCACTGCAGAAGCAAGAACAAGTAAGCCTTTTTAGTGCAAAATGTAATTTTAGAATTGAATTGAAATAGAATTTTGATTTACAGGTATAGGAGGGAATGGAGCAACGGGGCACTTCCTTACATTTTCGGTGCTAGCAGCAGTCCTTGGAATAGTATCCAAACTAGTCGGCGGCAACCACCTCCGAACATGGCGGAACGACAGCTTCGCCACCGCTTCCACCACTTCCACCGGCGCCTGGGCTGTCACCGCTCTTGCTTTCGGGTTATTTTCTCAACTTCATTATTTTTAACTTATAAAATGCTCAAGGTTATTTTCCTAACATACACAAATGAATTTACACACAAATTATATGATTATTATGTTGAAAATACTTTGTTGGTATCTATATGGATTGAATATAAAGAAGATAAATAATATTTCTTTGTTCTCCAATATACGTCTCGTTCTTCAATATATGTCCCATTTTGATTCGGCATGAATTTTAAAAAATATTATAAATAAAAGCTAGCCAGTAAAGTTAGTGGATGTGAGTCATATTTTAATATATTATTATATATATAAATAGTAGTGGAGTCATTTCATTTTTTACGCTCATTTTGAAAAATGATACTCTCTCCGTCCTTGAAATTTTATCACTTATTTTCATTTTTGTTCGTCCCCAAAAATTTGTCGCCTTTCACTTTTACTAATTTTGGTAGTAGATCCCCCTACATTCCACTAACTCATTCCAAATAGCATTTTATTATAAAACTAATATATGAAAGCAAGATCTACATTCCACTAACATTTTTAATTCACTTTATATGTCATTTCTTAGAACTCGTGCCGAGTCAAATAGTAACAAATTATTAAAGACGAATGGAGTAATAAATATTTAAAGTGATGAAAGAATCGAGTAAAAAAGAATAAAGTAGATAAGAGGCTTTTATGCATTATTCTCTTACTTACTTTACTTTTTATGCACTATAACTATTTATTACTCCCTCCGTCCTACAATAGGAGTCTGTCCTACAATATGAGTCACTCTTATTGTGAGCACGGAATTTAAGAAATGTAAAGAATAGTGGATTGAAAAAATAGTGAAAATATGACTCACTTTTTAATATTGATTTTATAATAAAATGTGAGTGAAGTAAGTTAGTGGAATGTAGGACCTACTTACCATTTATGATTAAAAAAAATGAATTGTGACTCTTATTACGGGACAGAGAGGGTATCATTTTCTTTCAAAACGAGTGCAGAAAATTAAATAACTTTGTTACTGTGGAACGGAGAGGGTGCGACTAAAATGATTTAAATGGAAAAAAATGTGTGGAAAATTATGACATGGGACGGAAGGAGTAGTATATAATTATATTATTAAATAATAATACTAATCTCTTTTATGTAGAAAATTGTCTTATTGTTCATGTAAATTTAGTAAAAGATCGATTGGAGCATTTTTATTAAAAAAAAGTGTTTAATTTTAAAGAAAATAGAACTATTAGAAAGAAAAAAAGGTTGGTAGAAGAAAATCTGGTAGAAAAATTTGAGACAATATTAATTGAGGAGGGTTTCAATAAAGTGATAAAAATAAAAATGAAATGATGTATGAAATGCAGATTAGCGTGCAAGGAGATAAACGTGGGAGGCTGGCGGGGATGGCGATTGAGGGTGGTGGAGGCCTTGGTTATAATCCTCGCCTTCACGCAGTCCATCTACGTGCTTTTACTGCACTCTGCCTTCTACCGCAGCGTCCACGATGATGACATAGGTTACGGTGGCGGTGTCCCGGGAACTAGCTTTGGAGGCGACATCCCTCGAGCTCAGCCGGTGCCCAAAGGCGGAGTCCCTGGAGCAATGGTTTGAACTAACTTCGTATCTGTTGTGATGTTGAGTATCCATTTCGCTTCTAGACTGGTGAGATAGAAGCTGGGATTGTATTTTTGTTTTTGTGTGATAGTATGACCTTTTCTTTAAGGATATCTTTAGTTTTAGCGGTTTTCCAATGTTGATGCACCATTTTATTTCACATTATAAGGGCATTTAGTTGAGGGTCATGTTATTGTGTTTTGTGCGTTGTATATTAAAATACTCCCTTCATCCCGGCTTAGATGACACATTGCTTAGTCGGCACGTGATTTTAGGAGTTATTGGTTAAAGTGTTTAATTGGAGAGAGAGAAGGTGTGTGTAAGTATTAAAGTAGAGAGATAAAGAAAGATGGATATTTTAATAGGAGTGAGAAAAAGTAGTTGAGTGTATTAATTGGAGAGAGAAAGTTACCAAAAAAGGAAATGTGTCATCTTAGTTGGGACAAACTAAAAAGGAAAATGTGTCATCTTAAGCGAGACGGAGGGAGTAATAAATTTCAGAATTGTCCCAAGGATTTGTTATGATTCTAATCTATAAAATATGCTATATCCATCTTTACTATTCCCTTCTTTCCAAGGAAGATGATCCCTTTCTTGGGCGGCATAGAATTTTAAATTATATTTTGTGTGTTAAGAGGAGAGGGTAAAGTAAGAGAGAGGGAATAAAATAGAGATAAAGTGTTTTCATTTTAAATAATGGATCATCTTAGTTAGGACAAATCAAAAAAGAAAGTGAGTCATTAATGGGACAGAGGGAGTAATAGTAATGCTACATCCGTCTTAAAAAATTGTTTTACTATAGATAATATGTGTTTTAATATAAAATTAATAAAATTTTAATACAAAAATTAAAAGTAGTGGAAGTATTGTTAATAAAAAATGATGTTTTTTTTTTTAAACTAGTATATTATTAGAATTATCTAACTTTTTAGTAGTTCATCCCTGAATAACTATTTTCCCCCCTCTGAACTGGCTAAGATTAAATATTTCTTAGTCGGTACGGGATTTTAGGAGTTGTTATTGTAGTTAATTGGATAGAGAAAGAGTGCGTGAAAGTATTAAATGGAGAGAGAAGGAGAGTTGAATATTTAATTCGAAAGAGAAAAAAGTAGTTGGATGTATAATTTGGAGAGGCAAAGTTACCAAAAATAAAAATATATCATTTTGGTTGAGACAAACTAAAATTAAAAATGTGTCATCTTAAATGGGACGGAAGGAATCTAATAATGTGGACTCTATTCTTTGCTAACATTATTTTATTATTATTTCTCTTCTATTTATTTTTTTGTCAATTATTTTCTCCATCTTTAAAAAGTAGACAACATTTGATATGGTACGAGTTTTAATGTACAATTAGTAAAGTAAGAAAGAGATAAAAAGAAAAAGTGATTGGAATATGTGAAGAATGAGATCCATCTCATTAGAGAGGAAAAAATTTCTTAAATAATTTTGGTCTATTTTTGCAGGACGTTCTAAAATGACAAATATGATGTATTTTTAAGAGATAGATAGAGTATATATTAATATTTATACCCTTTCAAAAGCTTATATTTTTCAGAAACGGAGGAATATATACCTTTTTATGGAAAATATTTTACTATATCCATGTAAATAGAAGCTGTTTTCAATGGAAGACACGTAATATAAAAGATTATTTTTTTATGAATGGATGTAGTACTTTTTCTCAATAAAGATGTTCCGAGTATAATTTAAATTTGAAAAGTTGATAACTAATGTGGAATTACAATTTTTTTGCTTCCTTCGACCCACGTTAGTTGAGGCGTTTCTTTTCTGCCCGAGATTTAAGAAAGTTGTGTTGAGCGAATTAAATAAAGTAAAAGAGAAAAGAGATAGTAAAGTAACAGAAAAATTTTTTGATATGATTAAATGATTTGTTTTTAGTCAAAAAGAGAAATGACTCAAGTAACTTTGAACAATCCAAAATAGAATACAACTTGGTTATCTTGCCGCACTTTATTTTCATCATCATCTTTCCTTCCCCATCCCTCTCTCTTTACTAGTTTCTATCCTTCCATATTTCTCCTACCAATTTCTCTCTTTAATATGCATATTATAGTTGTATTGGGCACTTCATAAACCATTTTCTCATTTCTACTACTTTCGATGACATTATTTACTATTATTATATTCTATCCGTTCTAACTAAGTTGAATCAAAACAATTGGACACACAGATTAAAGAATTATATTGAAAAGTAGGATAGATAAACAACATAAAAAAAAATAAAGACAGAGTAAAGTAGATGATGAAATAAATAAGAGAGATTGGATGTTTTGTTTTTGTCATAAATCCTAAAAAGGAATATGACTTAACTTAATTGAGATGAGGGGAATAGATGTTATCGCAAACTGAATATAGAAAGAACAAAACTGGCTAAGTTTACCATGATATTTTCTTTGCTATTTTTAAAAAAATCTAAAATCTCTCTTTGCATAAATGAAATATTTGCGAAAAGCGTACTTTCACAAAATATTGGTCAGAAAAATTAGCTGTAGAAACTCATTGATGATGTACGAAAGTACTAATTCTACACGAATCGTAAGAATAGTTTGGGACTCATTAAATTGTGGGAGGTAGTGATTTTATGGTAAAATAAATTCATTGATTAGTTAATGAGGAAAATATTTACAAGTGAGAGAGATTTCAGGTTTGTTGCAAATATCCATGTGAAATGGCGGTGACGTGGTCACAAGAAAAATGGAGAGAAAAATATTAAGAGAAAAATGAATAATTATGAGATCCACATCAACATAGTATAGCAAACACATCATCGCTCTACGTCTATATACCGTTTGAGAATTTTTTTGTCAACCCTCCTATCCCTATGAGTTATTTCCATTTTAATCTCTCCTTAGAGATTATATATTTTCTATCTTAAGAAAAAAATAAGTAAGATGAGATCCATTTTCTGTTAATAATTCTTTTTCTTTCTATCTCTTATTTTTCCAATTATAATTAAAAATTAACTTTTTTTAATATTCATATTTTTTAAGAGACATATATAGTATAATTTAAATCAATATACCATACTTTTAGTTATGAATCAAATCAATATGTATGTAGCTGTAGACGTGGGATAATACTTTATTTAGATTTACACTATACAAAGTCACTTCACTAGCACTTTTATTGTCTCTCATTCCTTTTTGTCGTTTTCGATTTCTCCTATTCAAAGACTTTGATTTTTTATTTAGGTCATATGATTTAGGGTTTGTGATTTATGGTTTGTGTGGTCATGTGAGCTTCAAATTTTCATAGTTTTATGTGGTCACGTATTTTGTATTAGGGTTTTAGTTGTTTTTGCTATATGAGAAGGAATTATTAGCTATTGTCTTTGCTATAACGTATTGGAGATGTGAGGATCTTTGCTCAAGACCAGCTCAACACTTAGCCAAATTGAGGAATTATGAAAAAGGAAGATTTAAAGTCTGGTTTAAATCCGGGCTGTTAGTTTCATTAGTTGATAGACTGAATGTAGACCGTTAGATCAACTAATGAGTTGATTGTGTAGTTTTCATTGCTTTTGGCCAAGATATTAGCGCTAATGTCGATTAACATTTTGTATTACACATTCAAGCTCAATGAAGAAATTCTCTCCCAATTTCAGTCTTCTTTGTATTTGCGATTCAGGGGTTTGATAGCTAACAACTGGCGTTGTCTGTGGGAACGGTAGCAATCGGAAGTAAATTGAGTTCGGGAATCGAATTCGCGAAAAAAAAGATGGCTTCAAGATTTGAAGCGGAAAAGTTCACCGGGAAAAATGACTTTAGTCTATGGCAGATGAAGATGTACGCGATGCTCATTCAACAAAGGCTATCGGCGGCGCTTGAAGGAGAAAAGGAAAAGAGGGTTGCAGTGGAATCTGATTAGAAGACGATCTTGAAGAAAGCTGAAATTATGGCAAAGGCTCACAACGTTGTGGTTCTGTGCCTTGGTGATAAGATGTTACGAGAGGTCGCAAAAGAAACTACAGCGGCCGGAATTTTAACAAAGATGGAAAGCCTTTACCTGACGAAGTCTTTGGCCAATCGATTATGCATGAAGCAAAGGCTCTACTCATATAGATTCTTGGATGATAAATGCGTAATTGAATAGCAGGAGGATATTAATAAAGCAATCGATGATCTTGAGAACATCGACGTGACGATCAACGATGAGGATAAGGCGATACTCCTCATCAACGCTCAGCCTAAATCCTATGATCAACTCCGCGACGCGATCATGTATGGAAGGGAAGAAACCATCACTTTTTAGAAGTCCAATCTGTGCTAAGAGCCAAAGAGTTGGAATCTGTTGGGCAAGGAACATTGATTCCACCTCAAAGAGTTTGAATATTAAGGGTTTCAAGGGCAAGAAAGGGTTCAAGAAGAAGTTCGATGGACCGAAGAAATTTGGGAGTGATTAGAAAGAAAGTCGGGTGTGTTTATGGTGTAAGAAGCCTGAGCATTTGAAGAAGGATTGCTTCGGGTGGAAGAAGATGCAGGCCGCATTTGGAAAACAAGGTGTAAGTACTTCTGACTGTGTTGAATCGAATGATGATGCAAAGGCTTTGAATATAATGAAAACAATTGATGGAGCATCTTGGATTATGGATAACGGGTGTAGCTTTCATATATGCCCCAATCAAGATTGGTTTGAAGAGCTGATTGTTGCTCCTGGTACAGTCATTCTTGGAAACAACCAAGTCTGTAGTATAAGAGAAATATGCTCTATCAAATTGAGAATGTAGAATCAATGTGTGAAAATTCTCAATGATGTCAGATGCATACTAGAAGTAAGGATGAATTTGATATCATTGGGATCATTGGAGCAGAAGGGGTGTTCTTTTTCATCATTTGGTGGAAGGATGTTGATTAAGAAATGGGAAAGTGTGGTCATGACAGCTGAGAGAAGGGGCAGTTTATACTATCTCAATGCATCTGTGGTCAAGATACAGAGGGATGACCTGAATCTAGTATAGCATGCCAACATAAAGTTGTGGCATGAAAGACTTGGTCACCCAGCAATTGGAAGTATTAAAGAGTTGGCCAAGAGGTAAATTATCTCAGTTGATGAGACACCAGAGGGGAGCCTTGTCAAGACTGTATCAGAGGAAAGGCTAAGAAGCTCTCTTACCCTACTAGTAAGCATAACTCTTCTTCTCCTCTGGATTATGTGCATAGTGACTTATAGGGTCCAACATCTGTAAATACCATAGGAGGAGGTAGATATTACATGTCCTTGATTGATGACTATTCAAGAAAAACTTGGATATACATATTGAAGGAAAAGTTAGAAACTATTTGAGAAATTTAAGGAGTGGTGTACTGAAGTTGAGTTGGAAAAGGGGTGTAAAGTGAAGTGCCTAAGAACTGATAATGGACTTGAGTATTTATCTAGGCAATTTGATGATATCTGTAGGCAAAGAGGAATAAAAAGGCATAGAACAGTCCCAATGAATCCCCAACAAAATGGGGTGGCTGAGAGAGCCAATAGAACTATTGTTGAGAGGATCAGATGCATGCTCTTCTCTTCATGGTTGGGGAAGAAGTTTAGGGGAGAAGCTGCCTCTACTGCTGTGTATTTAGTGAATAAGTGTCCCTCATCCAGCATCAATGGAGATACACCTGACTATATGTAACAGCCCGGCATTTCTAGGGTATAATAAATACGGCGACTGTTAACTAGGCGAACTTAATGCGACAAAAATGTAGACTAGGGTTTCAATTAAAGAGATTTACCCTAGCAATTAATGAAGATCAAGGCAATAAGTCAACGGCTAACTTACGAGAATCAAGACATAATAGATTAGGCTCAAAAGTCAAAGGTTTAGCCTAATTCCAACAAAACGCAATAATTCCCCTCATTCCAAAACAAAGAATTAAGTTCACCACAACCAAAGATAATAAGTTTCAAAAATATTCAGCGGAAGCATTTCAAGAGAAAGCGGAGCCATGTATGAAGACACGACTACACTTATAGTTCCAAACATCCATTTTATTCGATTCAATCTTCTCAACACCACCGACCGCCCATCGCCGCTCAACCTGCACATAGGGAAAACACATGCAGGGCTGAGTATTTTAAACATACTCAGTGGACTCATGCCAAAACATTTTATAGCTATGCCACCCTTACCATAGTGAACTCGAAGTTTGCATTTATTTAAAGATAAGCATCGAGTATCACAAAATATATATATCATGGACTGGCCAGTCAAATAATACCTCCCATTTTCTCATCAATCATCATTTCATAGTGCGACGAAAGTGTGGCCACACTTTTCGCCCACGAGACCGGCCGACTAGCAAGGACAGCTCCCGATCCCACCGTGTACACAGCCTGGTAGGGTTTGCGGCCCATACTCAGACCCGAATTCGTTTAATCATAGCCACTATAGCCTAATGGAGCGTACTCACAATCTAGGCATCAGGCACACACAATATCCAAAATAATTCATAGGCATGGCATAACAGTTTAATCCACCCTTATTTCTCCAACATCATATATTTGCATATAGAAGAGAGTTTAGAATAAAGCCCACCTCGATTTCTTTCGAGTTCAACAAAAATGCACTTCTTCTTGATATCCCACCGGGAACGCGAACTATCACCTTTAGTTCATATTTTTCAAATAAGTCTCAAATCATGGATTAAAATTATGCATGATCTCACGTTTCCCTTTTCCCTTCGATTATTTCCAAAATCAACAATCAAAATCAAAGTACGATTATCATATCGTTTTTATTCACACAATCATTCCAGATTTATCATCAATTCGTGTCACGCATGAGTGCTTTTCTACACACAACACACGCACACACACCACACACATGTGCACGCCTACCGAGGCATGCACACACACAGACACACTCTCGGCCCCACACACACACTCACATCCATGCATCCAAATTCACCGATTAATTTCCCCTTCACTCGTTCTAAATGCATGTGGACTCAGAAACACCGATTAATCGGTAGAGGAAGAAAAGATTAATAATAGAAGTACCTTTTCTTGCAAAAACAAACGGTAGAAACAAGTAGAATCTTGATTCTTCAATGAATTCTTGAATTGCAGCTTCAATTCTTCTCCAAAAGATGAAGAATTAATGGAGAAAGTAGAAGAAAAATTTGAGAGAGTGGGAGAAAGAGAGAGACCGAAAATTGGGAGAGTGGGGGACGGTTTCTGTAGTGCTAGGGTTTTGATTTCTCTCATCTTATTTATAGAGTGCAAGATATACTCCAATAATTAAATAAATAAAGATTTGGAAGAGATATGGAAGATTTGTTTGTTGAAGTGGTCGAATATTTGAGGAGTAATAATAGGGAATTCGAATTCTAGGCTATTAATTTAGCCTATGATTTAATTTGAATATTTTACGGAGTAGAATAAAATATTACGGAGCATGAATAAAATAAAAATACTCCCCCACTAATAGCCAAAAGTGGCGTGATATTAAATTCCTACAAGGAATTTAACTAAAATCCTAATTTAATTAGGATTTGGTAAGATCTTTTTAGATTTGGCAAGATATGCTAGGATATTTGAATTTAATTATGGAAGAGAATCAATAAGGGATCAAATAATAAAATAAAATAATCCCTTCTCCCATAATATAGGAGATTTCGAAAATCTCCAAAAAATAATAGGGGTTTCGAATTTTTCATGGAATAAATAGGAATATCCGGACTTTGGATTTTAATTTGGATAATTATCCCAAGCAATAATTAAATCCAAGAAAAATAGGATTTCTTTCCAATAAATAGGAGGGTCGAAAATTCCACATACTTAAATAATGCTCCTATTAAATTCTCACTCATCCCTTAGGAAAATAATTCACCACAAATATTATTTCCTCCCACATCAAAATATCCACCTTTTTCGAAAATCATCTCCACTTCAGATTTTCAAACAACTTTGACCATTCCACGACCACGTCATATTTTCCACAATATTGACTATTCAATAGCCACGTCGCATATTCAACAAGTTGACCATTCAACTCAAACTCAACTCGATATCGCAATTAGGTCACAAAGAATATTGCAATTTATCACTTATCATTTAATTCCACATATCATAGCATTAAAAGCATTTAATGCAAAAATTTCCACGTCACAAAAATTAGGGTTCGAAAAAGCGAGGCGTTACACTATAGATGGTTTGGGAGACACTCAAGCTACTCTGATCTGATAACTTTTGGTTGTAAAGTATTTGCTCATGTGAAGCAAGGAAATTGGATCCTAGAGCATTGATGTGTGTTATGCTAGGATATCAAAATGGAGTTAAGGTATATATGCTTTGGTGTATAGAGTGTGGAAATCACAAGGTTCTAGTCAGTAGAGATGTGATTTTTCTGGATAGTGAAATGCCCTATCTCAACAAGAATGCCTCTAATGGGATCAGAATCACTGTTGATAGTAACAATGATTTTGAGGTGGAGTCAGGTGGTGAGAGAGATGAAACTCAGAGCAAAAATATGCATAGCAGTGGTGATGCAACTGAACAGATGGATGCATATGAAGGTAGTGGTTCAGATACTGGCTCTGATCAACAAGGTAATACAGCTGAGGATTTGACAAATTGACAGTTGGCCACAGACAGAACCAAGAGGACATCAAAGATTTCTTCTAAGTTTTCTAATTATGAAATGATCTTCTATGCATTGACCATTGCGGAGCAATTAGAGCTTGAGGAGCCACTGACGTACAAAGAGGCAATGGAAAGTAAAGACAAGGATAAGTGGCTAAAGGCAATGAATGATGAGATAGATCCACTTTTAAAAAACAAGACTTGGACTTTGGTGGATAAAGTGGAAGGGTTAGTAGCAAGGGGATTCACTCAAGAGTATGGGATAGATTACAATAAGGCATTTTCACATGTTTGTGTTGATGTCAGTTATGGCAAAGAAGGGTTGGGAACTTGAGCAGATGGATGTAAAAATAGCTTATCTTAATGGAGAGTTGGAAGAAACCATCTTTATGGTTCAACCTGAAGGTTTTGCTATACATGGTGAAGAAGTGAAAGTGTGCAAGTTGAACAAGAGCCTTTATGGTCTCAAGCATGCCAGTAGACAATGGCATGAGAAATTCAATTGCCATATGGTGGTTTGTGGTTTTACAAGATCCTGATATGATTCTTGTGTGTATCTCAAAAAGAACAGTTGTCTATTAACTGTTGTATGTAGATGATATGTTAATAGCAAGATCTTGCAAGAAAGAGGTGGAGCAAGTAAAGGAGGATCTGAGGTCAGGTTTTGATATGAAGGATCTTGGGCCAGCTAGAAGAATACTTGTAATGAATATAATAAGAAACAGAAAGGAAGGAAGCATTTGGCTTGGTCAATCTGATTACATATCAAAGTTGCTGAAGAGGTTTTAGATTGATATTCTAAGGGATGCTACAACTCCTTTAGCACAACATTTCAGATTGTCAACCAGTCAAAGATCTCGGAATGAGAAAGAAAGGAAAAAGATGGAGATAATCCCTTATGCTAATATTATAGGCAGTTTTATGTACACAATGGTTTGCATAAGACTCACATGTTGTAAGCTTGACTAAGCAGATTCACGACAGATCATGGAAGAGAGCACTGGCTTGCACTGGGATATTTGAAAGGGGCAACCAGGTTGGGAATTTTGTATAGGGGAAACAAGAATCACAGCCTTAACAGGTTCTAGCAATGTGGACAACAGAAGATCACAATTAGGGTATATCTTCACCATGTATGGGTCTGCAGTTAGCTGGAAGTCACATGTTGTGGCATAGTCAACAACTAAGGCTGAATACTTGGCACTTGCAGCTGCGGTCAAGAAAAGTTTTTGGTTGAAAGGATTGGCAGCTGAACTAGGGATTATTCAGAAATGTATTGCTATTAGCTATGACAGTAGCAACGCAATTGCTCTTGTAAAACATCAAGTTTTTCATGAGCGGAGCAAGCATATTGACGTACACCTACACTTTATCAGAGAAGAGATTGAGGAAGGTAAGGTTGAGGTATTCAAAGTTAGCACTGAAGTTAATCCAGCCGACATACTAAGAAAAGCTTTGCCAAAAGAGAAGGTGGAGTTGTGCAGGAGATTGATTCTTTCGTAGACATGTGATGAGGCTGTTTGAGCAAGGTAGAGATTTGTGAGGATGTTTGCTCAAGACCAGCTCAACACTTAGTCAAATTGAGGAATTATGAAAAGGAGGATTTAAAGTATGATTTAAATCCGGGCTGTTAGTTTCATTAGTTGATAGATTGAATGTAGACCGTTAGATCAACTAATGAGTTGACTGTGTACTTTTCATTGCTTTTGGCCGAGATATTAGGGCTAATGTCGATTAAAATTCTGTATTACACATTCAAGCTCAATAAATAAATTCTCTCCCAAATTCAGTCTTCTTTATATTCGCGATTGAGGGATTTGATAGCTAACATGAGACATTCTTCAGATATATTATGCATGTCAATCTCCATCGTTGCAAATGATTTTCCAAGTCATAGCGCTATTTGGGAGAAGGATGTGACCTTCGAACATATTATTGAGCAACTACAATGAGAAAATTACATAGATGATCATTATACTTGGATACAAGATCAAATTTGAGAATTAATTTTGAAGTGTGACACATTCTAGCGATTTAAATAGGGTTTAGGGTTTAAATACGACATTGCAACTTACCGAGTAATTCTTCAACCATTATTGATACCTAATGAGGCATGGAAACAAGTTAGTCTTATTAAGATGATAAATTAGAATTCATTTTGTGAAAAAAGGATAAAAGAGACAGAGAAAATCAGATAGATTGATCTTTTATTTCACTCAAATATAATTGTGGATACACGATTATCTTATATACTACACGTTATCACCTTGGTGTAGCTACCTGACGATGCAGAGTATAAAAGCTATATGTAACTACTGCTACTACCTCATTCGACTGTTGCCGCTGCTTAAGCTGAAGATGAACCGATAACTGCAATAGGACCCCTCAAAATAGAATATAGACCAAGTAAAATCTACCTTGAACAACAAATTATGACAGTTTATAATTGTATCATTATAACAATTTATACATATAGGAAATAAAATCCTAAGTTCTTGAACATATTCAAGGAACCTCTAGACTCATAAACGTTATTTTTAAAATTGGTAAACCAAACTTTGAAAAGTCCTAAACATTTTAATTCAGAATATAGAGTTAAAAAACAGGGGATTTAATATGACTCAAACTTTTGTATCAAATCCTAACTTTTGTATCAAAATCCTATTTTCATTTATGTTTATTCATCATATTAACCAAATATCTTATCTAGCTTGAAGATTTTGTCACAAAAACCTAAACCCTAAGCAATATTATCAATCCTTATGCAATGTTTATACTAGAGTTCAATAGTTTCTAAATAATATTGATCTAAACATGATTAAACCTACTCATTAGCCACATGTTCATCAATTAATCGAAATTTCAAATCATCCTTATACTCCATCACAAACTACACAAAATCATACAACCCTCTATCTCAATGTTCCATCAACTTTTATACTATAAAAATAGGTTAGGAAGAGAGAGTTACCTCGATGAAACATATCGAAACATTGTGTACTTATTCTGATCGTTAAATCAATGTCTAATTATCAACAATAGAAGAAAATAGCCATGGAGGTTGGGGGAGATATAGGTCTTAGACACATCTCCAACTATACACCAAATCTCATTTTGGTACAAAAAACTTCTCCAATTACACTGCAAACTCAAACACACTTCTCCAATCGAACCAAGCTACCATTCAATAACAATACATCCCTGCAACACCTGTATTGCCCCAATTGCCGATGTCTTATTCACTGACGCCCCAATGTTCATACATCCAAAAAATTGCCCTCGACCTCCCTACACAAGCCTCGGAGGAAATCCAACTTTCTGATAACCTAGGGAGGTCCTAGAGTAGTGCACAAGACATACCAGTTCACATACCTAAGCAAATGAAATAGGACCTTGAGGTCCATCTCAATATTTATGAAGATCCTGAATACTGACATAAATCAAATGTTTTATAGGAGAAGGTTACTGAAGCCTACAAGTTTCGCCTTGGTGGTACCGTAAGGCACACAAAAATAATACTCCCTCTGTCCCATAAAATTTTGAGCATATTCATTTATGAATAGTTATCCTAATTTATTACTCATATACATCATGTTATTTAAAACTTATACTACCAATAAACACTAATAATAATGTGGGTTCCCCTATCCACTAACATCACTTTAACCACTCTTTCCCTCTTCTCTCTTAGTTTACCAATTTTATCTTAATTTACGTGTCATACCATATGCCCATATTTTTATGGGACGGAGGGAGTATATTTTATCCCATTCAACAAAGTCTCCTCCAAACTCCAAAAATCTTTGTTGGTTCATATTACTCTCATCTTTGTAATAATCCATCCGTCCGTGAAAAATGTCATGTTTTGCTGGTTTGGGATGTCCGCGATTTAAAATCTCATATACTTTTTTACATTTTAGGTAAGTGGACCCACCATTCAATTAACTCATTGCACTCACATTCTATTATAAAATCAATATATAAAAGTGGAGTCCGTATTCCACTAACTCATTTCTCGATTTTTATTCATAAAATCAAACAATTTCTTAAAATTTGTGCTGAGTTAAAATGAGATTATAAATAGCAAAGGAAGGGTAGTAAGAAAAGTTAGACCTGAATAATTTAATTTCAATTAAATAACCAAAAATTTTGTGTGCAATTAGTTTTAGGCTTTAAATAATGTAATTTACGATTTGAATTATTAAGTTTTAAATTGAATGAACAGATTTAATTTAATTAAAATTTATAATTAATATAGGAAATAAGAAAGAAAATAAAATAAAATGTTAAGAATGAATGAGCTATACGGTAAAAAAATAATACTTAGTATGTAGCAAATTTAAGAAATGGATCTATGATATAGAACGAGAATTAAGATAAAAAATAGTAAAGTAAGAGTGATGATGACTGGATGAGAATAGTGATTAAAGTAGTATTACGAGATAATGAGACCGACATTATTATTAATGTTTTGATGGTGGTATAAATTATAAATAACTTGAGGTAAATGATGTATATGTGTAATATATATTGGGTTACTTTCTAAAATGGAATGCCATATGTTTATGGGATGGACGAAAATAGAAGGTGGACTTAGTTTTATAGGACGGAGGAAGTATATCGTATTCCCTCCATCCTACTCAAAATGTCAACTTATGCACTCTTTTTTTTTGTCAATTCCTAAAATTGAAATCAGAATCAGATTTGGAAATTGAGTCAATTACCAATCGCGACGCTTTCCATCCTTACTACTCCAAAATCCATTCCATCATTCTGAAACCCAAGCACATCCAGATTCTCCATCCACATGCTTGAATAATCAACTTCCAGCGGCGATTCGAAGGGAAATCGTCGAAATTCGAATTTCACTGACGATCGGTGCGTAGAACTGAGTTTTGATGACGAATCGAAGAGATTTGCTTGGAAATTGTGAAGTACGTTCAGCGGCACTACGTTTCTTTGATTACGCCTAGGTAAAATTTCAATTCGCCTCTCTATGCTTTTAGTTTTCTTTTTCAGTTTTTTGTCGAATTTTCTATGTATCGCGGCGAGTTCTGCAATTGTATCGCGTTTTCGCTTGGTGTATTGTTGATTTTTGGTAGTTATCTCCAAAGTTTTTGGTAGTTCATGATTTTTGAAACCCTAAGTAACGATCTTAGTTCAAATTTGTGTTCAACGATTTTTAAAAATTGTTTTGGTTTATGTGTTGTTTGTTATGTGATATACGATTCTTGCTATTTGATAAACGATTGCTTACAAGGAAGTGAACAAAAATTCAGATGGTGGAATAGAGATAATTGAGACTAGATCTGGAGAGTCAAGTCAAGTCGGAGAGGACATGGTGGTTTAGGTAGGAAAACTCAACCATAGCTAATGTTGCATACTAATTCACACCATATTGCAGTACTTTGTGACATGATCTGCATAAGAACAATATACTTTGATTAAAAATATTTTTGCAAATATAAGAATAGTGTAGTTTGGTTGGTTGTTGTTTGCTTGCTTGCTTTATTATTTCCGCTGCATTGCTTTATTGATTTGATATACTTATATTGCAGTATTGCTAGTTATACATTGTTGTACATCATTTACAGTATTGCAGTATTGTTTATCACCAAATATTGCAGGGCATCATTATACACTATCTTCCATTCATGTGTATTGTGATGTGCATCTTGGAAAATTCTAGTTTCATATATAGTGTTGTTACAAATTTGTTTAGTTGCATGCCCAAACTATACTGAGTTGTGCTGGTTATATATGTGATACTGATATTTTTCATATATAGTGTTGTTACAAATTTGTTTCGTTGCATGCCCAAACTATACTGAGTTGTGCTGGTTATATATGTGATAATCGATATTGCTAGGCCTCAGTTTATTCGGCCGGTTCCTAGTTTCTAACTGATCCGGTTGGACCTATTTAACTCGGTTCCAGAATTTCATAAATCCTAGTAATCGGACCGAATCTAACCGATCGGTTCTTAGTTAAAACCGGTTCAAGAATCGTTAAGCTAACCGCTCCGAACCGAATTGATGTATAATTTTAATCCGAATTTATTTATAATTTAAAATAATTTAATACCAAAAAAATAATAATTCAACATCTAGAAATATAATAAATAATACCTAAAAATTCAAATAAATACACAAAAAAAAAAATCAAACAATACAATAATATTCATATATGGATAAGTGTAATGCCAAGTGTAGTAGGTCCGACTAGTTTATGTTAGCAATTTTTTAATACAAAAATAGGAGTTCTAAACTTTAGCAATTTCTTTTAAAAATGAGTTTTAAAATTGAATTCCATTTTCCTTTTTTTTGGCTAAACATGTATACAATAGAATTTCCAATACTAATTGATCTTGTTGTGACTTTTTGGTTTATAACGGAAAAGTTAATAAATTATTCACAAATAAGTTAAAATCGTATGTTAAATGAATTGTTACATAAATTTGTTATAAAGTTAAATTTCTATCATATGTAATGATATTGTATTTGTATAGTTCTTTTGAAAATTAAAAACAAACTTCAATCAAATTAGATTTATTAGTATATTAAATTATAAAAAAATAAAATTGAATTATAATCCGGTTCCCGGTTAGGAACCGGTCGGTTCCGGTTCCGAACCGGAACCGATTTTATTTAAAAAGTTGGAACCGATACCGGAACCGGAACCAGAATTTTCCGGTTCCGGTTCCTCAATTAACCGGTCGGTTCCGGTTCCGATTCCGGTTAACCGAGAACCGGAGAACCGTTTAAGCACCCCTAGATATTGCAAAGTATTGCTAGTTATATATTGCAGTGTATCATTTACAATATTGCAGTATTGTTTATCACCAAATATTACAGTGCATCATTTACAATATTGCAGTGCATCGTGTGTATTGTAATGTGCATCATTGGTTGAATGATTGTTAGTATTGTATATGAAGTACACCCATATTCAAGTGTCTAACTTATGTGTTGCTACTAAACTAAATCTTGCAGTTTTGTGTTACGAGATTTGCATTTCATGTCATATGGAGACATATATGGGCACGAAGGTCAGCGAATGGAAATGCTACCTAACAAACAAGAAATCAAAATCCTTCCAGCTGCTTTGTGGCAAATACCGTAGAATACAACAATATTGTACGACAACGCCATTCATGTAATTGACTATGTCATGAGTATTACATCAAAGTACTTCGAGGAGGAGAAAGACCAATAGATGTTGAGAAGATGGTCACGAACTACCACAAATAGTAACCAATTATTGAACTTTTTCTCTTCTTCAAACATAGAGTTTGGTTTCTTTATTGGTTTTTTGTGTAGATGATTTGATTAATATTTTGATTTGGTAACTACTCTTACTTAAAACAAGTCGGTTTTATTTTGGTGATGTAATTTGAATGTTCTTTGTTTCGTACTTGTTTGATCTCCTGTAATTCTATAACTTTTGGATGCTTAAGGTAGTCAAAGAATAAACAACAATATTTTCTATTTTGTACTGCAATATGTGAAGCATTGCGCTGCAATTATAGCGCTTGCAAAATTGAACTCATTAGGATGCAATAACCAATTAATGGGAATACAGTGTTTGACCAATATTATAAAATTACCAATTAATTGTATTGTATTGTGCAAGTACTAATGTAAATTCACATAATACTGCACACCACAAAGCAATAGTAAATAATACAGTGAGAACAAATTTGCAATCATTTCGAGTTACAACAACATGAACAAATTCAATAATGTAATATGTTAACTGCAAACACTACGTGGTAACAATGTAATATTCATGACTTTAACTTGCAATCTGGTAAGGTAAAAACAAATACGACTACAATCTTCAAGTACTTCAAAACGAACTAAGTGTTCTCTTATTCCTTTTGGCTGCCGAAATTTATAGTCACGGGACACATTTCTCCGCACTTTCCACACCGACGCAATGGTTTCGCCATCAACTTCACAACCTTCTCCTTCATGGACACCAATCAGCTTGCAGAACTGTTTCCCGAAACTGCAATTGACCATATGGTGGACTGCAACATGTACCATATAATGCAACAATCTTGTAAAAAACAATATATGACCACAAGAACTTAATCAAAAGCGAATTAAAACGAATTTTAACAATAATCAGTAGGTTCATAAACAAAAAAAAACACTCAATTCATAGCAAATAACATATAATCTCAACACAAATAGGAACATACTCAACTAAACAAGTTCTAATCAAAGAAAGATAGAACCTAACAAAATTGACCAATAATTATCGAACACATATAAAATTAAACGTCTACAACATATAATTTCTCACCTTCTGGAAAACCCATCCAAATCAAAACTGATAATCGAATCAGTTGCCATGTCGTCTGCAATTTGCAGTCGGATGTAAATTATGGAGCTGAAAGAAGGCAGAATCGTCTTCGATCAGTTATGGAACTGCAAATTGTGGAACCAAAAATGTTGAAACTGAATAAAATTTGTTGCAATTGGAATTAAATTGTTGACAATTGAAGATGGAATTAATGAACTTGAGGAATATCATCACCAGATTTGGATCGCGTGAATATCATCTCTCGATTTTGGGGGGTGAGAAATCTGGAAGAAATCTGGAATAACATCACCAGATTTTGGAAGAAATCTAAAACAAAATTTGTTGAATAAGGAAAAAACGTGAATTGTGGGGTGAGAATAACCAATGTCAAAATTACCCTTTACCCTATTTTTCTATTTTTATAATTGAAATTAGATGCCACATGGCAGCATGACAATGGTCCAATTTCCAGATCCTATGATTGAGAATGGTGGTATGGTGTCATAATAAAAGGTGTTGTCATTTTAGTATATCCCTATAGGGTCCTATTCTAATGCTTATAGCACCCTAATCCAAAATCAAGACTAAATCTCCACCATTGGATTTTAAAATGAGTGGATGAGATTAAAGCTCACAAATCTCAATAAATAGTAGACAAAATATCAACAAAAGGGTAATATCGTCATTATGTTATCATATGATAATTTTCGTGGGTGTTTTTTTATATCAACATTGTGTATTACAAATATCAACAATATGACATTAGAATATCAATACAAGGACAAGAAAATATCAACACATTTTTATTGAGATTGGACATGCATAATATTGAGATTTTGCCTACAATATATTGAGATTTTTTGTTGCATTTGTTGATAAAAGCTGCTTATCAACATGTACGAAAATTGAAATATAATTTATCAAATTTCATCACCCGAACATCGATGCACTTTTTATTTGCATTATAAATGCCTGCAAGTATACAGAGTAGGTATAGTATAGCAAAAGGTTAGTACCGGATATCGAACACGGGGAAGACGTACACAAAGTGTCTATCTCCTACTAGAACTCAATTACTATCTGGAGAAACAAGAATTTTTTTTTTTGAAAATTTTTGAAAACAGAAAATATTAAAAGCAGTAAACAACTAAATGCAAGCAAATCACGAAGAGAAAAGTATAGAGATAAGGGAATTCCAGGGATGTGCTTTCACTTTTATGGTTATACAAATTCCAAACTACAATACCCTAGCACAGTTAATACTTTGAAAGGACGAGTCACCTAGCTTATGCTCATGCGATACAAACGTTGATTACTAACATTAGGGTTGTCAATCCTAATACGTAACTCCAAAAAGCTCCTAAGACCCTTGAAAAGTCCTCACTCTCAATTAACAGTGCCGTTTTAAAGGAAGCTAACTGTAGTGTCTACTAAGTGGATCTAACTCGCTAGAACTCTGTCACAGTTATGAAGCAAGTTATATTAAATCATACATAATTGTGTCACTCAATTACGAAGCATCATGATTAACTTAGGGAAGAAACAAAGTAAAAACAAAACGGATATTAAATAGAAAACGGAATTGTATAACCAAAGTTGCTACTAACACATCCCTAGAATCCTATGAGTTTAGTTACACATAATTGAATAAACTAAAAACATAGATTGAAGGGAAAACAATTTGAACATAAAACTAAAGCAAATAAAACCCGTAGGTAGAATCCTTGTCGTTCTTGATGTTCTTGAAATCCTTCTCCAACTCCTTGCACAATTGAAGTACTCTAGCTTTTGATCTCTATGAATATTGCAAGTAGTAACTCTCTTTCTCTATGAATGTGTTCTCCTCTTTTGATGAAGCTTGAGGTCCTATTTATAGGGGAAAATTATTCCTCATCATAGAAGGAAAAGATCTTCAAAATTTGGTAAATCTTGGAGCAAATCTAGGGCTGGTCGGATTCGCCGCCTTTCTCCGGCGGGCCGCCGCACCTTGGCCGGCGGTCGCCGCGTTGGAGTCCAGAGACTCTGACCCTTCGGTGGCGGACCGCCACATGTCCTCCGGCGGTCGCCGGGCGAGACTCTTCTCCTAGCGTAAATTTCCGAGGCGGACCGCCACATGGCTCTGACCGCCGGGCGCCGGCGGTCGCCGTACAACTTCGCGGCGGTCGCTGGTCGCCGTCTGACTCCAGATTTCCAGACTATGCGTTTTTACTCCCCTTTTCGGCTCAAATATGCACATTTCTCACAAAACACGTCAAAATACCAAAATGTATAAAATATGCAAATAATGGACATGTAGAGTGATTTTGATAGTAAAAACGGACCAAATAATGGCCTTAAAACAGTGCAAAATCCGAGCGTATCAACATCGTCGGAACATATGCAATTGAAATCTCGTTGGAATCCTTATTAAATTATCTTTAATTTGATATATTTTTTGCGAAAAAATAATTTAAATTGAGAGAGTTACGTAAATTTAAAGATTTGAGATGATTTTGAGGAGAGAGAAAGTAGTTAGTTATAATTACTACATATAAGATTTGACATTAATACCCTTTTAATTTAATTAATAATTATTTAAATTTAAAATATATTACACTTGACATTATATTAACCACAAGATCTTCTAATCTAATAGTTGAAAATTAGTCTCAATTTGGGATTGGTAATTACTTAGCAATTGATTACATCTCTATGCTATATATATATATATATATATATATATATATATATATATATATAGGGATGTATTCAGGTCAGAACGCTAAGTATAAGTAAAACTCAAAACACTTGCAGTCCATTGGATCTTATGATCTAACGGTTAGATTAATGCCACGTGTCATCTAATGATGTAGAATTTTAGACTAATAATGTAGCTCGGATAATAATGTAGCATTTTAGTTTAATAATGTACAGTTTTAGTCTTACAATGTACATTTCTAGTCTAATAATGTACCTCGGCTAATAATGTAGATTTTTAGTATGATAATGTAACTAATCACAACCATCCAATCTAATGATCCAAGGGCTGTGATTAGTGCTGTGTTTTACACTAAGATGCTGTAAGGACCCTAAGAGCATTCCCAATGGAGGTGGCGAATTCTCGGCGATAAATCGCCGGTTATCGCCGAATTATCGCCGGCCATTGTGGCGAAGTCGGCGATAATTCGGCGATAATGTTGCCGTTGCTTCGCCGAGTGGCGTTCTAACGCCGGATTATCGCCGAGCGATCGCCGGCCACTGTGGCGACGCTCGGCGATAATCGGCGATAATTAAAATTTTTTTTTTTTTTTTTTGAACCCAACGGCTATTTTACATTCCACCCCTATAAATATTTCCTCCACTTCCTCCATTCATCACCCACAATCTTCATTCTCTCCATTTTCAATCTCTTCTCCCAATCTTCAATTTTCATCAAAATTATGAGCTTTTGGAAGAAAAGTTCCCGATCGGGTAAGGATAAGGGTAAGGGGAAAGAGTCGAGTTCACAAATTCCCAACACGGATGAAGCAAACGAGCAGTGGATGCAGTCGTTGTTGGCGATGGGTTCTCCTCCCGGCCAACTTCCATACGGGGGTCCGTCTCCTTTGCAGACTCCTCCGGCGCGGAGACTTTCTCCGTACTTCAACTCTGCCGGCAGAATGCCCTTTCCAGCCGACGATGTGTATCGGCCCCAGTTCGACACCCCCGGATCAACCCCAGGCGACCAAGAATCTCAGGCCGCGACACTGAGCGCGGAGGACTTCGAGGTGGAAGAAACGCCCACCGAGCCGCCTTCTAGGAGCGGGAGGGGGAAGGCGCCGGCGTCGTCGGCTGCGACTGATACGGGTTCCGATGAGAGGCCGAAGCGGGTAAGGACTACTTACACTCTGCAAGAGTCCGAGCTGATAGCCGACTGCTGGGCGGACACGTCACAGGACGCGGAGCGCAGCAACTACCAGACTGAGATCATATTCTGGGAGCGGATTGCCGCGAAGTACAGGAGCCACAAGACTGCCTCAATGAAGGACCATGGCAGCGAGGCGATCCGTCGGCATTGGGAGCGCCTCATGAGGGACTGCGGGCACTTCAACGGTATTTATTCTAACTTGATGACTCACATGACGAGTGGCCAGAACGAGCACATGGTCCGAGATGAGGCCATCCGGATGTATAGTAGCCAGTACTTGTCGACGAAGGGCTTCAAGTATTGGAACATCTACGATAAGCTGAAGGATCTCCCCAAATTCCGGACGGGAATGCACGACGCGCTGCACGGGAAATCGGTGCGCTCGCGACTTAGCGTTTCGGAGAGCGAGGGGAGCGCGACCCACATCGACTTGAGTGGGGATGGTCCGCACGAGCGCCCGGAGGGAGTGAAGAAGGCGAAGGGGAGGCGGAAGGGGAAGGGCGCAACGTCGGAAGTCGCGTCGGAATCCGTCATCGACTTAGAAAAAGCCACTTATTCGAAACACCACTATATATATATATATAAAAATAATAAATTGGGATAATTATTTAAAATTGAAATACACATAGGAATAAAAATAGAAAGTGCACGGACAGAGGGAGCATCACTTTCCTCTCTCCTCGTATAAATGCTACCTTCGTCCCATAAAATTCCATTTACCGTCGTCCCCTTTCTAAAATCGCCACCCCCACGAAACAAAACCCTAACACCTTCCCCCCAATTTCCATGGCTCCAAAACGGAAACAGGAGCCCGAAGATATAGTAGCCGGAGAGGGAGAATTAGAAAAAGAAGAATTCGAAGAAGAACAAGTGGTCGAAGAGGATATTCCAGAGATGAACCAATCCGGAGAAGATCCCTCCGCCGACGAACAACTTGAGGAAGAGCCCTTCGAGAAGCTTCTCGAGCCCTTCTCCAAGGACCAGCTCACTCTCCTAATCAAGGAAGCTCTCGCAAAACACCCAGATCTAGCCTCGATTGTGCACGCCATGGCCGACTCCGACCCCGCCCACTGCAAAATCTTCGTCCACGGCCTCGGCTGGGATGCCAACGCCGATTCAATTACGTCTGTGTTTTCCAAATACGGTGAAATTGAAGACTGCAAAGTGGTCAGAGACAAGAACACCGGGAAATCGAAGGGCTACGGCTTCATTCTCTTCAAGCAGCGCGACGGTGCTCGTCGCGCCCTTAAGGAGCCTCAGAAGTTGATTGAAGGCAGGATGACTTGCTGCCAGCTGGCCTCGGCCGGCCCCGTGCAGACTCCCGTGCAGTCTGCTCCAGCAATTGTTGCTTCACCACCTGCTTCAGAGTACACGCAGAGGAAGATATATGTTAGCAATGTGTCTGCGGAGCTTGATCCGAAGAAACTTTTCGACTACTTTTCGAAATTTGGGGAAATTGAGGAAGGGCCTCTGGGGTTGGATAAACAGACTGGGAAGCCTAGGGGGTTCTGTTTGTTTGTGTATAAGAGTAGCGAGAGTGCAAAAAAAGCGCTGGAGGAGCCGCACAAGCAATATGAGGGTCATATACTGCATTGCCAGAAGGCGATAGATGGCCCTAAACACAGCAAGGGTCACTTTAACAACCAGCAACAAGGGTATCATCATCACCAGGCCAAGAGGGGGAGGTATGCTGGACACAGTGGTGGTCACTTGATGGCTCCGAGCGCTGGACCGGCTGTTCCTTCTGGAGGGTTTGGTCCAGCAGTTGCCCCGGCCGCGATAGGGCAGGCTGTGGCAGCTCTGTTGGCCACTCAGGGGGCTGGATTGGGTATTGGGAATTTACTTGGGGGGATTGGAAATGCGCAGGGAGTGCATCCTATGATGAACAATGCAGGTTTCGGAGGTCCGGGTGCTGGTGGAGGCTATGGAGGTCAACCTGGTATGCATGGAGGTTATGGTGGCCAGCCACAGATGGGTCCGGGTGGTGTAAGGCCGCATCAGGGTGGGGCACCCTATATGGGTCATGGTCACTAGGTAACTGGAGGTATGTGGATACTTTTTACTATGTCCTTACCCCGGTCTTTAAATTTACGCAACTTAGCTGTGATGCCTGAGTATATCAATTAGTGCCAAAATGCATACGTACGGACTCTAGAGTGTCTTACTCAATAGTGCTTTTGATTGATTGAAGCAGAGGAAGATTTCTTTAGTTTAAAAGATGTAGTGCTCAAACTTTTATCAGAGATATATATCCTCCCCACCATCTAGGAGCAAACATGAACACTAGTTAATCTCCCCCCCATGGAGAACATTAAGGGAAATCTTTCCTAAAGTTATTGGTTTTATGTTTTAGTACTCCCTCCGTCCGAACATTTGGTTCGGCACGGGTTTTAATGTATAATTGGTAAAGTAAGAGAGATGGAGATAGGGTATTGTTAGTGAGAGTGGGCTCCACATCATTAAGAGTGTCGTGTATTGGTATATGTTGTAAATAACATGATGTGTAGGGGTAATGTATTGTTTAACTATTCCAAAATTAGAAAGTTCATACTTTTCAGGGTCGGACTACTGAGGAAATAGTTCATACTTTTCAGGTACAGAGGGAGTATTATTGATGGTTATAACACAAATCTCCACAATATATTTTGTCATCAATGATTCAATCAGGGTCTTTAGTTATACTGGGTGATGAAAACACGAAGCTTAGGAAACTTATCCATAATATGTTGGGGCTGTGGCTTAACCATTAAGTTGATTGAATATGTACGTATTTGTATGGTGAAGAGACCTTTTATCTGGAACTTGTACTTCAATAAATAGTGAACTTGGACTAAAAACTGCTTGAACTTCTTCTCCATTGGAGATCACTTAGATGATGGAAGTGGATGTTTAAATATGTTAGCATTAAATGGATGATTGTTACGAGGTCAAGTAGTGAAAAATTAAAAACAAGCTCGAGTGTATGTATTAATATCCTTCCGCGCTATTCCAAAAAATTAGGCCATCTGTAAAAAAGATTGATGCTTTGTGCATCTTTTTTTGAAGCACTTTTTATTAAAACTCCTGCTGTGATTATGACTCAATAGTTATATATGCTCTCGTCATTCAGGTAATATTACTTTTTGGTTCAGTAACCATCCACATGTTTCTCATAGTAAGTTACCCAGATTTCGCAGTTCTATGCATCATTTTTCATGATTTTACGAGTTCACTATACTCCCCTTTTGGTTAAACTTTTCAATGTGACTCAACTTCAGTGCATAGTTTCTTATGATCAAAAATTTGTTTTGCTTTTCAAATTATTTTTTTTATGTTTTTTTCATTGTGCAGATTCTTCATAAATGCATCAAACTTTTAGTTTTGGACTCTGGTGATTCTTCTGAAGTTCGGGCAATCATGCAAATGAAGTCTTTCCTTGTAGCAAAAAGTTTCCATTTGCCTAAAGACTAGAATCTAAAATATGTATCATGTTTCTCTTTTTCTTACTTCTATCTGTCTGAATATTTTCTAAAATGTCTTACTTTGGTCTTATTACAACTTTCCCAAAGGGTTGAGAACCAGTGGCTTGATTCCTACTTCTGTGTCTTTGAGATTTGAGTGCGTCGGTTTCCTATCTATTTTTACTTTGAATTTTAGCATTAATATTTCTTCCGTTTGATTTATTTCCTTCCATGTCAGTGCAACTGCCAATTCTTTGCCTTGTGCTGTTGTTCATCGCACATGAGATGTTGACCAATACTTTCTAGGTCGCACATAGTTCAGATGCGTTTAAGTCGAGTATGTTCTGAGGTATAAAAGCTTACAGGCTACATAAAAAGTGGCGTAATTCTTCATGTGGGTGACTTTCTCAATTGACTCTTCAAGTTTCATATGGTCTCATCTTCTGTTTGTTGAAAATTGCGGATTTGATTCAGTATCAAGCTTTCCTTAAACTGATTTCTCAAATTTGACTTCGAACACATTGTGTTGCATGGTCTTCTCTCTTGGTAAGCCTAGGGCTAAAATCTTATTTTTGGCATCATATTCCCATTCCAATCTCGGAGGGTTGATGAATTTTGAAGTTGATGCTGGAAGAGCTTGCTGCTAATCTTGATACGGATAGCAGGTAATGGCCCCTTGTCACCAGGGAAGGCCTCAGTGTAAGTCATCAAGCAACTCCACCTTTTTGAAGAAACTATTCTCCATAATGCCATGAAATAGTGCTCGATATGGCATATATTTATGTACCAGGAAACATAAGTACTGTTCAACTTATCGTTGTGGATGTCTGTTGATTATGATCCATGTCGGTGGCTTAGTACAAAGAAGTCTGATTTGAGGTTCCTAGGTATTAAAATTCCGGAATAGGTAAGGACTTCAAATTGGCTAAAGAGAAGGGATGGTAGGGGTGTTGTACAGATCAGGAAACATAAGTTGCAAATGGTTGAGACATGAGAAGGAATTGTGTGTAAATACTTATTTCGGTGTGGATGAATTGATGATCTCTAGCGAAGGTACGTATTCTCTAACCCGTGTCCACAACGTGCCTAGTCTTAGTATCTTCCTTGATGTATGAAGTATAGTTATTCGTTCATTTAACAAATACAAGCAAAATAATGTGCTATTTGTAACAACGGATCACTAATGACATCCATATCCCACAAAAATTTATAACGAAAAAGAATCTGAATGAGATTGAACATTGTGAAAACGTTAAAGAATTAAAAAAAATGTTAGAAATTGGATAAAGCCTCGTCCTGCACTTAAATTGCTTTGTTATATTAGAGAATCTACTTGAGTGCCTCTATTGTTAGTTAACAATTTTTAAAACTCAAAACATATTTTTTTGGGTATATTTTTAAACATATTTCTTTTGAGTATACGTCGCATTAAAAAGTAGTCCAATCATTTGGCAAATTCAAATTTTATACTCCTTCCGTCTCCTAAAAGATGTCTCTCTTTTCTTTTTAATTTGTCTCGTTAAAAATGTCACATTTTTACTTTTGGAAAAAGTTCTCTCTTATATAAATTTAAAATTTATTTTCTCTCACCGCTTAACACACTAAACAAAATCATTTAAAATCTTGTGTCGTTTCACAATTATGACAACTTTTATGGGATAGAGGGAGTATCATTTTTTAGTATATGTATTACAATTTTGCAGTAATATTATATTTGGTGTAGTTTTATAGAAAAACTTAAAAATGGGTTTGAGCTTAGCGTATGGTTGAAGATAGTTTTAGAATTCTCTCCTCAAAATTTGCAATGGTAAGTTCTAATTGCTTTACAACTTCTACTCTTATCTTTTACAACTTTAAAGTTGTCTGTACTATAGTATATTCTTCGCATTTGTCCATTTCCAGAAGTTTAACAAATTAGCTCCACAGTTGTGGTAAACAAACGCAAAACCATAAACCCTGCCCAAAACAAACTACTGTCAACAATTCTTTGATGATGAGACTGATGTTAAATTACATTATTCTCTATGAATAAATAAGTTAAATCAGATGTTTTGTTATTTTCAATAAAGAGAAATGACTTGAATAACTTGGGATAATTCAAAAATGGAATATGATTGAAGTATTGATACGGAGGGAGCATATAACTCTTGACAATTAGACTAAAGTATAAATCTCAGAATATTAATAACTTAAAAGATATGAAAGATGGGGGTGTTACATATATGGGATGTGTTGTTGAGACTTAAGATTATGAAGAAAATGTTAATAAAAAAAATGTTAAAAAAAATGTTAAGCTAACTGAGTGTCTCATAGTCATTCCTTGCCAAGTTTGACTAGTGTGTTCACAACTCTTTTTCGCCCATCTCAATTAACCAAATATCACAACAGTATCACATGGGGGTTGGCATTCGGTCGGTTTGGTTATTGATAAAAAAAATAATTCTCATTTCAAGAAACGAAACCAAACCAGACTCAAATTCATTTAGTTAATTAACCAGTCAATTATAATCTCGATCGGTTAATCGATTGACCAAAAATAATTGAATTCATTAATTTACTAATAAAATTTAACTATCTTGGACTTTTTTAAATCACTTCTCATAATTTTTATTAGTGAATCTAACTTAATCTACACTGTTAATTTCTTTTTATCACACCCAATGTAGGAAATATTGAGAGAAAAATTTCTCCAACAATATTAGGAGTACATAGTTGATAATTTACTCTTAATAGTTATAATACATTTTGCATTTGAAAGTGATACTCTCGTCGTTCCATGTTAATTGAGTCATTTTTCTATTTTGAGAAGTACCAAAATAATTTAGTAATTTCTATTTTTAGTAAAAGGTAATTCTCTTACTTAAGTTATTCTCTCTCAATCTTTCTTATTTTATTCACCATCCACTTAACACACTATTCTTAGACTTTGTGTCAAAAAAATGTCTCTATTAACAAGGAACGGATGAAGTATATTTTTAAGTATACAGTTAAAATTTAATTTATTTTTGGTTATTTTGGTTAACGATCATCTATTGGTTATAACCAATAACCGATTTCTTCCAAAACTATTAAGCAGAACTGAACCGAAATTAGAATTCTACTGTCATTTGTTTGCATTTGATTAAATCACGTCTCTATCATGTACTCCCTCTGTCCCATTAGAAATGAAACGTTTGCTTTTTTATACATGTTTTGAAAAAATAATAATAAATAGTTAAAGTGGAGAAAAAATAAAGTAAAAAAGAAAATAATATAAAGGAGAACTCTCCTCTACATTATTCTCTCTCTTACTTTATTTTTTCACCACTTTAATTATTTATTATAATTTTTCCAAAATAAGTGCACAAAAGTAAACGTTGCATTTTTAATGGGACGGAGGGAGTATACATTTGTGAATTATCTGGCAATTAAGCTTGTATACAATCATAGAATTTACTAACCTTGCATAAGAAAGTTAGTCCACTAAAGATAGAAATTTCCTTATATTTTTTTAAATGAATTTCTTCACCATATAAATTCCAGTCTCAAGAGCTGCCAAATACCAGAAATCGATATATAGATTCAAAGCTTGAATCATAAACACACCTCACATCAGCAAGGAAGCCATGGATGATGCATCAGAGCCTCTAAGAGAAGACAAGCTCGCATCGATTCACTGAGCTTTCTTCTCCCTAATTAGTCCTACTAATTTGTTCAAAAACTCAACTACGAATCAATTGAATCGATTGGTTATTGAATTGTTTTTCAATTCATTTGCGTAACAAAAGCAAAAATGAGAATTCTGAAGTTATTTGAGAAATTTTAGAGTTGTTTGTTTGATATCTTACCAAAAAAAATGAGAACTTTATTTTCTTTGATGTATCATAGTTGCTGTTCGTTTTATTATTAGTTGAATAAACTTGGGTTTCGTATTTTACAAAAGTTGTTTTGTCTTCCACGTGTACATCCACATGTGCTAGTTAAGCCAAACAGGATTTGAAATGCCTCATTGGGTATTCGGGGATCACCGATTGACCTACCGCACAAAACGTATATCAATTTCAATGTTCATATATATGTTATAGTATCACTTTCAAAGTTGGTGAAAAATACCATAATATGGCAAAGAGTTCATGATTTTAAAATTAATATTTTTTTGTATTCCATGACAATGATGTTGTAATAACAATTTAACAATAATAACAACAAACAAATACGTACAACTACTTAGACACATTATCATTGGGGTAGTGATAACTCATATATTGTACATACTCAATTATGATCGACCGTTAGATGACAATATAACAACAACTGTAAAATATGTAGAATTGAATAGGAATGGAGAAACCTCCATGGAAGGAGGAAGATGAAAAGCGTTGATTGTGAGATTGGAGAGAAAAGGAGAATTTGTTTATTGACTACATTTTGGAAAGTGTTCACTACAATTTACAATAGATTCCTTTTATAGGGAGAAATAAATGCTAATCTAAAACCTAATTACATTTTATTTTCTAATTCTAATAGCTCCCTCAAGATGAAAGCAAACAATTGCTAGCATCTTGACAAGAACATCAAACTAAAAAAGAAGCATCAACATAAATGCTAATTCTCTAATTCTAATAGCCTTCCACAAGATGAAAGCAAACAATTGCTAGCATCTTGACAAGAACATCAAACTACAAAAGAAGCATCAATATAAATGCTAATCTAAAACCTAATTACATTTTAATCTATAAGGAGAAAAACATCTTGAAATTTCGGCAACTCCATAGACTTGAGTTGTTATTCACTTCCATCACAAAGGAAACTTTCTTTGCAGTTTGGAGTGGTAGGAACCTGCATTATCGGATTGTACCTCCAATTGAAACAAAAGCCAAACAACATGCTAAAAGCAGAGACTTTTTTCCGGATGTTGAAGATCTCGATCGAGAGAAACCTAAAAAAATTGGAGGAGATTTGTGGAAACCGAAAAGAGATTTGAGAGATTTATAGAGATTCATGAGATTGAGAAACAAATTGAGATTTGATTCATTGAACCCTATTTCAATGTGAAACAGAGAAAACCGATTTAGATCGGTGATTGAATCATGGAAGCTTGTGAAAAACAGAGAAAACCAAATTAAATTTATTTCGGTACAAATAGATTATAAAAAAAAAGATTTGGACTGCATTGGAAATTGGAATCATGGAAGACCTCTTTGATTGTTGTGTGAGTCACATGGCACCCATCATTCACATTCCTATTGTAGTCTGTTGTATCTATTTGGGCATTTTTTATATTCTAAAAAATGTTATTAAAAAATAAAAATAAGTAAATACACTATCAAATGTTTTCCGCCTAAACAATGCATCATGACATTTACGTGAATATCAACACAAGCTGCTCCACTTATATATCGATAGATTCATCTTTTAGTTATATGCTTATGACTAAAATTGACTTTTTTACTATATTAAAATTGTTCTCACCATTACTTAAAAATCCCCAAAGGGTTTTATCCTTTTCATAAAGTACTTAAAAATGTTATACAGTTTCCAAAATAAGTAGAGAGAATTTGTAAAAAAGAAAATTTGTTAATTTTTTTCTGAAAATGAAAAAAGATTTTACTATGGTGGCAGTCCAAAATGAGTTATATAAGCAATTTCATTATGGAATATTGAAAACAAACTAACTATTGGGTAATGTGCAGTAATATGCATTCAATTAGAACAGCTGCACTACAATGCTAATTTTTAAAAATTGTTAATTTGCTAACTCATCCCAAACGAGTTTACTAAAAGGTAACGTAAATTTGTGTTGACATTTTAAATATCAATATCAACACAGTTTTTAATTTATCAACTAAGGATGTTAACATTTCAACATCATTTGGGACATTTTTAATACACTACATTGATGAATTAGTAGAGTTACAACTACGAAAGTTAGCAATGGATCACACCTCCAATTTGAACAAAGGATAAAGAGATTTAATTGGAAATACCAACCGGGGGGGGTAATATGGGCGGAAAAAATGGCATGCTGGTATAGAAGAGAAAAAAGAGTCCTGGGTGCCGGGAAAATTACTCTTCAAAGCGGAATTGCTCTGAATATTTTTCCGTCTTTGTGATGCAATTGAATGTGTATGTATGCAATTGAATTTAGCGATGAAGATGTGTTAAACATTGAAGAACTTCGAATATTTTTAGAATGTATATATATAGAATGGTTTAGATGGAATAATGATGCTATTTCCACAAATCATGTATATTCCTTTTTTTTGTCACTTATTTGATTCTGCGGAAATCCCAAGGGATGTTACAACCTAAATAGTTCGATATTTCCACCGTTGAAATAGTACACCTTTTCATAAAATATTAAAAATTTTTATCATTTATTTAGGTAGATCCTTTTCATAAAGTACTAATTAATATAATTTCCAGCATCAAAGTCTGTACTGCACCTTTTTATAGAGTGGGAATACAAAATTCAAATATTCAATAGTGTGACTTTATTAAAAAAAATAGAACTATTTTTTTGGCATCTTCGCTAATACTAAAAAATGTTATTGGAACATTTGCTTGCTTCATAGATTTGGTATCTACTAATGAAGTTTTAAAACATTTAAATTTCTAAAGTTGTCCGTAGATGGGAAATTGGTTCCGGTTTTTTCCAGTTTTACGTATGTAATTTGGAGTGTACCCAAACCCATCGGAAGAGATTCCCACCCACTGAAACCCTTGGGGACGAATAATTCCCGGGGCCGGCTTCAAACAAGTTTCCCCAACCCACTTCTACCGATTATAAAATGAAGGTAAGGGTCGAATCCCACGAGGATGGACACGTTTTGATAACCGGGGGACTTTCCCGGGGGTTTTGGTTTGCTACCACGCTTGGGTTGAGATTTTACCTAAGGAGACATAAAGGTGGAATTTACCGACTAGTAAAAATTTAAAAAAAGGCATGTGGTGGGGGTTCGGGGAAAAAAGGGGGCAAGGCTTTTTCCCCCAGGCATATGGAAAGTAGACAGTTTCTAAAATAGGAAAATTAGACAAAAAAGGATATCCGTGGCTAGGGGCCCCGAAGGCCCGGGTAAAACAACCGAAAAGAGGAACAAAAGCAAAAGTAACTTAAAGGTAAAAGTGGTCCAAACTAAAGTTGATTTTGACGTTTTCTTTCTTCACCAAGTATTAAAAAAAAATCATATAACACAAACACCATAACTAAATTTCGATTCATAACAATTTCAGGGTCTAAGAGTGCAAGCTACCTAGATTAACTTGAACATAATCCCTTTAACTACAATGTAGTTTTGGTTTAAATTTTGGGATAATCGTTAGATAAGGTGATAGTTTCCCATATTACAATCTAAGATGAAACATGTTTTACAAGATTGCAATACTACCTATGGTTGGTCATTTGGGGAGAAGTATTTTTAAGTGTAAATGTGGATTGCAAATGGCTAGACAATGCATTGGGTTATGCCCAAAGAGAATCATCTTCTCCTACGTTTAGATTTTTTCGATCCTATTGTTATTAGAACTTAATAAATTATAATGTATGATTATGATTTGACACCCTTTCTATAAATAGAAGTCTTGAGGAAATCATCTACTAGAACATTTAATGGATATGAAATTTAAAGGGCAAAAAAACGCATGTTTGGGAAGTTTATATAGCCCTTCGGGTTTTTGGCAAGCATCTAAATCGAGTATATGTGTTCAATCAAGATTGTCAAATTTTTGGGAATTTGATTGGTTTTTAAAGGTTGTAAGCACAAAGAATTTGAAAGTGCATTACATATGGTATTATTGGTACTCTACGATGATGAAATCACAAAAGTTGCATACAACAAGATTGGACCGGGGGATGGGAAAACCGTGCCCCCCTTTAAGATAAATGATCTAAGAGAAACAATTACATTCTTAGATCTAAGTCCTTTAAGATGCAAAAAAATGTTGAATTCTTTTAGGAATCATATATCTACACATTGCTTGGAACTTTTAAAGTTAAAAATTCCATGAAAAGGTTTATACCTCTCAAGATAATTTTGTCTCTAGTCAAGTGTCGTTTACGTTAGTGAGATCAAGAATTATGAGACTAGTTTGGAGATAGTTTTCTCATGTATGCTATAATGTGTACTAAGTTTGATATTGTTGGTTTATGATAGCAAGTATTTTCATATTAACCATGAAAAAGGGTTTTGTTTTGAGGTAATGAATATACCCTAGTGCTTGAGAAAGACTAGAATTATATTCTAGTTTACCCCATTCATGTAATGCCCTTTTGGGTTACATCCTTAGTTTTATACAACGGATCGAGTGTCATCCTTCAATAGTGTTTACCTTAGGAATATCTTCCTAATAGCTTTAATCGTAAGTTTGAGTACGCCCCCAGATTTTTTTTGGGATTACTTGTAAAGGCTAACTCAAGGGACACACGAGTTTATTAAGCTTAATACATATGGGGATGAAATTAATTAAAGATCAAGTACGAGAAAGACATTATGGTGAAAAAGATTTTTCGTAACAACCGGATTTTTCTTCACTTAGTGAAAGAAGGTGTTCGATATATCTAGTACAAAGACCTACTTTGAGTATGTGGGAGAGTTTTTTAAAATATCTAAAGAAAATTTAAAAAAATGGGGGATTGTTAGGTTTTTATACAAAGCATGTTTCAAAAGGTTTGCGGGAAAAGAATCTTTCGATACGAAAAATCTACAATCCACTTTTAACCCGGGCCGATATTCCGAAAATGCACGAAAAAAAAATCACTATTATTACATTTTTTTCTTTTCATTTACAAACATTTAAATGCATAAAAATAAACAAAGTCTAAGTCTTTTTTCTTAGTAGACCGTTGGGCGTCTTCCACTTTAAGGTAACCGGCCGATCTATAATGCTTTGCAAAAGAAAGAAGAATTTCCCAAACCCAGATGCTTTGGCTACCTATCGTGAAAGGGTTTCAATGTCACCCCCATATTTCTAAGCCTTTACCAAATAATTTGACATTGGGGTATACACAAAGATCTAACAAAAGACGTGTCTTTAGTATCTAGAAAGACTAGGTCTTTATAAAATGTTATTTCAAACTAATATGTTAGCATTGAGCATATTTTTAATTTGCATACTTTTACTTATCAAATGGTGGGTTTCACAACCCAATAATCCCATATATGGGTAGTGGGAGTAATATCTAGCGGTGCTAGGATTGCTATTATGTCAAACGGGACGAGGTGATTTGTTTTATAATGTCCTCAAGAGGAGCTCAACAAGGTTTTATTATTGAAAAACCCCTGGAGTTTTATTACTCTAAATAATAAATAAGATTTTCCCGTCCATTTAATTTTAAAAAATTAATTTTAAAAAATTAAAAATTAATTAATTAATTAATGGACATTTATATCTTTAAAGGGGAAATAAATAATAAATAACGAAACCCGGATTTTTTGTAATTTTGGGTTTGGGTGGGGGGAGTTAATATTACTTTAGGGTCTTAATATTCCAATATCCTTTTTTAAAACGGGTTCAATTTAATTAGTAAAAGCAATTTGGGGGGCCATATCCAAAACCTTCCATGATCCCCCCCCGGGCCCATAAGGAACTTAATATAAATGGGGAATAAAGGAGAAAGAACAAATTTTCATACTTGAAATTTTTTAAAAATTTTTCCCCCCAAAAAGGAGATTTCTTTCTACTCCTTTTCCCAAAAGGATTTCTTCTGTCTTCTTTATTTAAGTCCTAGTATTCTAGTGAGATCAGCCCACACTGATATTGGAATACAGTTCGGGAACCAGAGAGAAGATCCATGGTCTAGTATCGAAGATCATCACGTGGAGAAGGCGCGAGCAATCGACGATTCTTTGGAGAATCAAATCGGTAACTCTAAACCGTAGTATTCATGTTTTAGGATTTACTTTTCTATGAGCATGAATTATTTGCGTTCTAGCATGCAATTTTCTGTTTAACATGTAAATTGATTAATCGCATAATCGGTCAAATAGATCCGTATCTGATTTACTTGTTTTGTACAAGTCTTCCGCTGTGAAAGGGGCACCAAACCCCAGCAAAGGCAACAACGATGAGTGTTTGCAACAAACCAACGATGAAAGCAAGTAAAGATTAAACTAGAAAGCAAAGTAACGATTGTTTTGCCACTCCGGGCGATGATGCTAGAGAGAATTCTAAGTAAGTGTGGTGGCTGGACTCTAAAGACGAACTCTTTTTCTCTCTCCAAGTGGCTTCTTTTATAGGGAGGCTTGACCTTGCTTTTAGGGTAGACTTCCTTCAAGTTTTGACTTTTATGCCCTTGTTAACTACCTAGCTAGACATCACATTCTTTGACGCAAAGGAAAAGAAAACAAACAACGACACAAATATATAAACCATATAGTTAACTTAAACACATAGAACAAACCTATATTTTCAACCACCCTTTCCTTCGAGATCAGTGCAACCCGGCCTTAGGCAGCCTTTGAACTTCCGCGCCCCCTTTTCTTCCCTGGGGCCTAGTATATCTCGCTTGTCAAGATCACTCTATCCTAGGCCAAACACCGGGTTCATCTTGGGCCACTCATTCCTCACAAGGGATAATAGATCCTGCTTTTCTTCAATGCTTGGAAAACACGTATGTTTGCATCAGTATCTCACATGCAGCCTTTGGAAGGTCTTTAAGTGCTTGTAATGGGGCTAGTGGTTTGTAATGTTTGGTTGGGGTAGTTGTCCCTAAGGCTCTAGGGTTCAAAAACTAACTACTTGTATTTGATGAGGTAGAACCCAGTGTGCATTCGGGCTTCCTCGGCTAGGGCTTCTTCTTGGGTTATTTCGGGGTATAAGTCAGGCTAGAAAATGGGGTTCTAGGGGTAAGGATTTCTCTCTTTTTTTTTGTGGGGGGTTTCCTACTGCCTCCAGGGTTTGCTACACGCGGTCACCTTGCCCTAGACATCATGTGTGGTAGCCTCTCTTCTTTTTTTCAGTAGAGTTTTAAGCCCATTCATAAAACATAACACATAATTCCTAGACCTAAACAAACCCTAAAAAAAAACTAACATGCACTGACTCAAATAACACATATATACATGTCATACTGGCCATTTGCTCCCCCCTCTCACTTCACAAGTCTCCACTCCAGATACGGGCTGTGGGGTTCGAAAATTGGGAATGGCTAGTATGACAGACACACACTTATAACAAACACATACTATATCTAAAAACTTCTCACACTTAGACTATGCAATAGGCTAAGTGGGAGAGGTTTTGATATATACCTAGATTTATAAAACAATAGAGAACATATTACAAACATGTTATATACATATATAAACTCCTCACACTTAGACTACGCAGTAGGCTAAGTGTGAGTTAACATGCTTATGACAAAACACAAAGAAAAACATACTAAAATACATGCACCAAAGGAGCAAACCCTTTACTTCTCACACTTAGACTATTGCATAGGCTAAGTGTTATGAATGGGGTTTACTCACAATTAAAACACATAATTTTACCTATTTAATAAAAGTACGAAAACATAAACAAAAGAAAAACTTAAAAATTAAAAAGAAAACTAACTGGTCAGTTGGGGGTGGTTCGGTCAGATGTTCCTCCTGCTCCTTCTTGGTGCAGGGGTTTGTGCAGGTGGGTCCGTTGGTTCTTCTTCAGCAGGTCCGGGTTGGTTGTCATCATCCTCCTGTTGTCCATCACCTTCTTCTTCCTCCTGTCCGGTGGGTTCTTCTTCCTGTCCTCCATGTCCGCTTGTTCCAGCTCCAATGCTTGCCTTTCCTCGTGCCAATTCCTTTAGGATACTCTCCATTAGGGTTGTCAGCTTCGCAATCTCCTGCGCCGTGATCGCCTATTCTCCTCTCTACCTACGCTCTGTCATCTGCCCTCTTCCTGTGCATTTTCTTGTCTCTGTACTTTTGCGCTTGGTCGATCCTGGACAGCCTTGCACCCTCCCAGCCTTGTTGTGCCCTTCCTCCAGGGGCTTCTCCCATTTTGTAGAACTGGGGTACTCCTTCTCTATAGTACACCAAGTCAGGTGCGGACGAAGAAGTGTATATCAAACAAGTGCCAAGAGCGTCGACCATGTACATTGGAGACAGGTCTTCGGGTCTGCTATGATGATGTTGTTAAGCACGAAGGTTCCTAGTATGTGGCACAGGGACAAGTTTCCTGGCTTGAGCAGGTGGCTAACGTGGCATTGGTAAAGCCGGTCCAAAATCCCAAGTGCAGTTTTCTTCCACGCTTAGCGCACCATACCAAGTATAATTCGGTCATGGACGTTCGTGCAGCTGAGTTGCTCTGCCCTAGTAGATTATAGCCTAAGTAGAGTTGCACCAATCTCAAAATGGCGCCGTTGCCGGGGATGGATGGCGTTCATACCTGTTATTGTGTGTGATCTTTTTGGTGTACATACTGTTTATAATTTTTCTTTTCTTTTGTTTTGGGTTTATGAGAATTTGGCTCGCTCGGCCTGGAGACCAAGGATACTTCCCGAGGAACAATACTGTTACCATTTCGTCCGGTTTGTCGACGGCCGTCCGACCTAGGCACGAGTAGCGACGAAGAAAAAGAGGAGCTAGAGTCCCAACCCCCGGCTTCCCCCCAACCAGAAGAACACTAGTGAGAATGGCGACCAAGGTGAGACGACCCCGAGCTCGCAACACTTACCGCCACGCCGACGGAGATCCCCCACAAGCCATTAGTGGTTACCCCAGGCCGACCGCCCGTGATGTGAAACCCCACGTTATCGCAATCCTACCGACGTCTTGGGAAGATTCGGGGACCATACAAATTCTTAAATGAGTTCGCAAAAACGAAGGGGCGGGGGCGGCCACGAGGGCCAGCGGGACGATTACGATCGAAGGCCCTACTTTTCTCCTAAAGGAGAGGCCAACATTGGTTCATGCGCCATGACTCTATCAATACGTGGGCCGATTTCAAGTCGTTTCCTAGCCGAATTTTTCCCGTCTTCAAAGACAAGTGCTTGAAGAGGAAAATATCGTGCATAAGGCAAAAATATGATGAAACCCTAAGCGAGTCGGGAGAAGTACATGAGTCTTGGGGTCATGCCCCAACCATCGCAGAGGAGATGAGGTGCACCACACTTTCTATGAGGGAATGAACAAGGAAACCAAGGATCCGCGAATTCGTCATCTTTGGGGGCGATTTCACCAGGTGGAGAGTAAGTGAAGCCAAAAAAGGGGTTACGCAAGCTGTTGAATGCGAAGAAGACGTGCGACAACGCGGGGATGGGTACAACGAGAAAGGGTAAGAAGTGCTTCGGCCCCGACCGGGGGGGGGCGGGGGATTTGAAGATGGAGGAATTAAAGAAGGAATTGCGATGACCAGGAACACTCCACCACCTTTCGACGGAGGCAAAGAGGCCCAACTACCATATGATCAGCCGGACAACTGTTTGGGTGTGGAGCAAGCAAATGTCGCAGATACTACAATTCCAACGACAATGGATTCCGGAAGGGCGAGGGATGCACCGTGGAGAGACCACCAAAATTTCCGATGGGGGGATGGAAATCAAAATCAAAACCAAAATCGGCTCCAAATCAACCCACCCCACCCAACCCAAAAATTTCCCAAACCCGGGGGCCCCAAAAAACCCACCCCTAATACAGAAGAAAACAGATCCTCAAACCCCAAAACCTCAAAACCAAACGAACCCCGA
>NC_062968.1:40905703-40989220 GCF_023119035.1 Salvia hispanica
AAAATGATAAAATGATACTTCTGACTGATAAAATGACAAAATGATACTTGCAGTAGATAAAATGATACTTTGGGCTTATAAAATGACATTTTGGCTTATAACATCATTCTTTTGTTTATAAACTGATAAAATGATACTTTAACCTGAAAAAATGATACTTGGAGCAGATAAAATGATAAAATGATACTTCTGACTGATAAAATGACAAAATGATACTTGCAGTAGATAAAATGATACTTTGGGCTTATAAAATGACATTTTGGCTTATAACATCATTCTTTTGTTTATAAACTGATAAAATGATACTTTAACCTGAAAAAATGATACTTGGAGCAGATAAAATGATAAAATGATACTTCTGACTGATAAAATGACAAAATCATACTTGCAGCAGATAAAATGATAATTTTGGGTGATTATATTCGAAACCACTATTACAAAACGCTATTATCAAGTCATATAAGTTAGTATACAAGGGGTTTAAATTCTCTGATCATCTTTTCAACATCAATTTCTCCTTTTTTGCTGTCATTCTCAAACTTCTTCTTTATCATTGTAAGTGTCTCAAAAGCCTTCTTGTTAGTATCTCCAATAAGCAATGCTTCAGTATATCTGGCACGGAGTTTTATGAAAGACTCTGTTCCCTTCTTCGTTAAACCCGAATTCCAGTTACGAACAGGACCACCCATGTAAGTCTCCAAATGGCGCATCACATAAATTCCACAGTCAACTTTATTTGTATCGTTCTGCCATGGCATATTCATGTATCTGGTTTTTGACAGTTTGACAGTTCTTCCCATTGATGGATTGACTCCATTTCCAAGATAAGTTCGGAAGAAATTTCTCTATTCAAATAACACAAAACATACATGAGGTTGATTAAAAATTATATTATGTTCCATACTGAATTATATTCAATGCATTTTAACTAATAAATATTGAATGCATTTAACTAAACATACCAGAGTACTTGGTGCATCTTCATATTTCTTCTCAAGTAAATCTTCACTAACCAGAGAATTGTCAATCACATCCATCATTTGCATTTTGAGATTGAAGCAGATGATATAATAATGTTCATACGCCCAGATCGGAAAGAATATCTAATTTTCAAAACATTATATATAAATGTCATTTTCAAAAATATAGGTATGTTGTTCTGTAAGGGATGTGATCATATCATAACCCATATTTATGGTGATAACCTAATAACCCTCATTTTATGGAAGAAAAGTATCATTTTATAGAACAGAATATCATTTTATGGACGAAAAATATCATTTTATCATGTATAAATATCATTTTTAGTAAAAATGATACTTTTGACCCATAAAATGATAGGGTTATTAGCTTATCACATAAATATGGGTTATCATTATAACGCACCCCTGTTCTGTAATGTATATCTAATTATTACTTACCAGGTCATAATTTTCCCATTTGAAATTTTCAATCTTTGACACAAATTCATTCAAGTTTGAGCAAAATCTTTCTCGACTCTCTGCTTCAGTCCAACCAGATCTCCTTGCAGTAATGTTGTAAATCTGTCATGTTTACATTTTTGTAAATATATTTTAACTTTTAATGTAATACTATTATTTATTTACTCGTTTACTGTACCGTAGGTGTGGTGTTGATGAAAAGACGACTCGGTGATGCCTTTGATTTGAATTTTTCATTGTGGTTGAGGAACACAACCCATGCATCTATGATGTTGATCCTGACGTATGTACGTGGAGCAAGGCTGTGGAAGTCAATCTTGAACATTGTGATCTTGTCGTTCTCATAAACTACCTCATAACTGATTTCAAATTCATATTTAATGTTAGTTAAAAGAACTGAATAAGAATATAATTATGTAATTCAAAACTTACTGTTCACTTTCTTCATCTGCCATCAACCAGTACATTATTTCTCTCTCTTCTTTATTCAGCTTTCCTTTCAGATTTACTGCTCTGACATTGTAGGGAGAGCACATTGCTTCAACAATTTTCTTTGTTGTTCTGACCACTTTCTCCTTTTCGACTGGAGGATCTTGAGAAACCATCTTCTTCCCTTTGTCCTTATTCAAATTTTCTTCTCTTTGTTTTAAAACTTCATCATCTTCTTGAGAAACCACTTTCTCCTTATTCAAATTTTCTTCTCTCTGTTTTAAAACTTCATCATCTCTGTGGATATCCTCCATGACAGTGGATATTATGGTATCAACTCTGTCATGCTTTCATTTAAAAAAAATATAAATTGTTATTGACAGAAGGGATACTATTTTACCTACAGGAACTATCACATTATCAGCCAAAAATCTAAAACTATCATTATGAAACAAAAGTATCATTTTATTCACAGAACCTATCATTTTATTCCCCGAAACTATCATTTTATCATTTTATCATGCAAAAGTATCATTTTATCCGCTTAAACTATCATTTTATGATGCAAAAGTATCAGTTTTCAAATAAAACAGAACCACCAAAAAACATCATCAAACCTATATCATTTTAACCATATAAACAATCATTTTATGTACTTAAACTATCATTTTTAAAAGTTACCTCATATTCTTCATTCTGAACTTCTTTCTCTGAAACTTTTTCCTTTTCTTTTCCAGCTGCTTTATTAGCCATTTCCTTTTCGCTTTCATTCTGTTTCTCTTGCTCGTTTTCCACCTCATCATCTTTTTCCTTCTCCATATCCTTTTCCCGATTAAATTCTTGATTCTCATTAGGACTGTCATCACATTCAGGTATCAGAGTGAAGGTAGGGAACTCATTCCTATTTTTCAATATATATGTCCTCTCAGCAGCTTTAGTTAACTCAATCATGATATCAATCCATTCAGGATCATCAGTTTCATCATTGTTTATAGCCTGTGTCATTGTATTCTGACTTTCTATAACATGCTGCACACCTTCCTCTCTCAATCCCATTGCATTTCTCGTTGTATCACAGATTATCTTAAAGCTATTGAGATTCCTGAGTTTATCCGGCGCTGCTTCAAGGACATCAACCATCTTCAACATTGAGGCTTTAACATCCTTTGCAGCTCCCTTCCATTCATTTATGAAATTCTCCCATTCACTGGTTGTCCCCACTTCATCATGATCATTTGTCTTCAAAACTTCTACATCTTGAGATTCATCATCTTCGTCATCTTCATCATTTTCTTCATGTGGCTGCTTTTTATATCGGTCATACTTATGACCCAGACCAAATGTTGAATTCTCCATTTCTGCTCTTTGTCTTTCTTTCAACAGTTCGGCAGTCCATCCTTTCACTGTTGGATAACATCTTGGCACCATTTTTTTTTCAAAGACAATCCTGTCCACGTAACAAGCCTACATTAAACAAAAACTAAATATTAGTTTTTCTGTAAATAGATTCATAGACAATGGAAAACAAATATATTCTTACCACTACAAAGATAACTGGCCCGGTAAATATCTTTGCTGTGTCTTTTTTCCACCTCTTTTGTGTTTCATGCAATCTAGATATGACATAGCTACACCAATTGTATTGTTTGATATTCTCAACATCAGCTATGTAATCTAAAATTTTTGGCCTCAAATTTCCATCAGCAGGAGTGTTAATCAAGGCATACTCCATGAGAACCATAAAAGTCCATTTAAACAACTCACCACCTTCTTTGTCTCTCTCCATCTGCTCTACAACATACTTTGGCACCATTTTTTTCTCTCCACCTTTACAGAATCTAGCAATTTCAGTTTTGATGTGGGTATTTTTCTGAAATTTGCTTTTATTGATAGGTAAAGATCCAATCGGGAACCCAAGAGTTATGTGAACATCTTCATCATCTAAAAAAAGTGATTCCCCACTGTTCAACTCAATTGATGAACTTTTACGGTTAAAGTTGTAGATCAGATAATACGCTAATGCTCTTGGGAAACTTCTTATATTGAAGTTTAGGAGTGCGCCAAACCCAATCTCTCGAACAGCTCTTCTTTGATTCTCGTTTAGAGATTCAAGCATGTCAACGAAGAAGTCAGTATTCCTTCTTCCTGCCAAAGTTGCTGTCTTAATGACTGTACTATCTTCAACAACTTTTTTCTTGCCCTTCTTTGAAGCTGTCTTACCATCAGTTGCATCATCATTCTTTCTTTTCTTCTTATTTCTTATATGTTCTACTTCTTCTGCTAATGTTCTATGTTCATCATCATCATCATCACGAATGTTCTTTCCTAATAAACAAAAGATTTCAGTGTGTTAAACAGTTTATGTCATTATATAAAGTCAAAGTATCATTTTATCCCATGAAACTATCATTTTATCAAGGGCAATTATCATTTTATCTTCTGAAACTATCATTTTCTAAATTTCAATGAGTTCAAAAAAGCAGAGAGGGCATAACTTGTCACTTAAGTAGAACAAAACACTATTCACAAAGTATCATTTTATCATTTTCAGAAACTATCATTTTATGCACCCAAAGTATCATTTTATCAAGCAAAGGCACAATTTCTACATTTAAACAGATCAACCAAACACATAGCAACACACACACACACACAAAAACACAGAGACACACACAACAACACACACAAACACAGCAGCAGTAGCATCAGGACACACACACAAACAAACATAAAGTATCATTTTATCCCATGAAACTATCATTTTATAATGTAAACTATCATTTTATCCCATGAAACTATCATTTTATAATGTAAAACCATCATTTTATCAAGGGCAATTATCATTTTATCTTCTGAAACTATCATTTTCTAAATTTCAATGAGTTCAAAAAAGCAGAGAGGGCATAACTTGTCACTTAAGTAGAACAAAACACTATTCACAAAGTATCATTTTATCATTTTCAGAAACTATCATTTTATGCACCCAAAGTATCATTTTATCAAGCAAAAGCACAATTTCTACATTTAAACAGATCAACCAAACACATAGCAACACACACACAGCAAAACACACATAAACAAAGCAAAACACACACACAAACACAGAAAAACACACACCAGCAGCATACACAGCAAAATGTAAATCTAAATATATAGATTGTTCTCAATATTGTTATGCATGAACGATATTGTATAAATATAAGAAATATCTACACTAAAAAACTACAGAATCTAAAAAAAATCGAGAAAATCTCCAGCAAAATGATAAATCGAGCAAAATCAAAAGTGAAATAAGTAATAAACTTCATCCAACCTTTCTTCGATGATGCTTGAGCGTTTTCCTTCGACATATTCCAGAATCGGATGATTTTTCCTTCGATTCGAAGGCTTTGAAACGCGATTCAGAGGGTTTGATTGTGAGAGAAATTGAATGCAGGGTTTGAGTGTGAGAGAAATTGAATGGAGCGTTTGAGTCAAGTTTCCTTCTTTCCCACCAAATTTTAAAACGAAATGACAATTTTGCCCTTAATATATCCGAAAATGATAGTTTTATTTGATAAAATGATAGTTTTGTTAGATTAAATCTAGACCACATATTTTAAAAATGTGTGGTGGAGATTTAGTTATAGGGTTATCACACAAATTGGGGTTATCATTATAATGCACCCCTATATATATATATATATATATATATGAAACTAAAAATAGATGTATGTTCCACTTCCAACCTATAAAAAGCATGCATGATCAAGGTGAAGTTGATCATTGCTAAGAAAACTAAAGAAAAACCCGCAAAATGAAGACGACGAAGATGATGATGACGTTCGCTCTCGTTATAATATATATGCAGCAGAGTTCAGAAGCGCAACAGTCTCAAATAGGGCAGTGCCTAATCAAGTGTTTTCAAGCAGCGATAGGCTGCACTTTGGGCTGCGGGTTCCAACCCGTTTCTTGCTACCAAGGATGCAGCTCACAGGATATTGTGTGTCTCTTCACTTGTTTCACCAACCCCTCCAAACCCAACTCTACTCTTACATGATCATCTCTACCTATTTCTCTATCAAATAAAATATATCGTCCATTACATTGTGATTGATCTCTTAATAAATTCCATCTCGTTTTACATGTGTTGCGTTTAGTTTTCCTTTTTAATGTGTTCTTGATTTGAAACCGAACTGTTCTTAATAAGTTGATACTCTGCAAATAGGAGTCCCTTTTTTTCTATTTTGGTCCGTCCGCGAATATGAGTCTCGATTCATAATTACCATAAATGGTAAAGTGGCCTCGCGCATTCCACCAACTAATTTCACTCATATGTCATTTAAAACTAATATATGTAAGTGGGACTCATATTCCACTAATTTTCTTTCACCCACTTCTTTTAACATTTCTAAAAATTGTATCGGAAAGAAGTGGGACTTCTGTATACGAACGAACGGAGGGAATAGCTTATATTGTCACAGAAAAGTAAACTCGAATTCTATGTAGTGCACAAGGTTTCCTTTTCCAAGGAAACGCTTCATTAATAGTTGAGTTTTGAGCTTTGTCATTTTCTTGAGAAAACCATTAGGCATATAACTGGAGGTCCAATTGAACACGTGGTGATTTTACTTTATTGTTAAACTATTACTCTCACCGTACTATAAAAATATATATATTTTCGATTTTCATCCGTTCCATAAAAATATGAACATTCCATTTATGGAAAGTATACCAATATATTATCCGAATTGCATATCCCTAATCTGTGCTATTTTTTGTTTTGAAAAAACTGTAATATACTTTGGAAAATTGTCTCAAAATGGGCACCTCTCACTGCGAGTACCGATTGTCATCCTACAAAGAAGGGGAAATACATTAAAGCAATTGCTCATTAAAATTAAAGAACTAATCAATATGAATGAGTGGAAGCGGAGACGGCGAGTGAGAAATAGAATTTCGATTGTAAATTTGGAGTGGAGAATTTCGATTGAGTTTTGGAATGGAGCACAGAACTCTCGGCTAGGAGTGGAGCAGAATTTCAATTGAATTTTTGAGAAATTGGATCAAAATGTAAAGGGTGGTTAGTTCAATTTATAAATATTTGGAGAGAAATAATAACAAAAAAGAAGATAAAAAATATAAAAAAGTAAAATACCCTTTTGAAAAATTCACATGGCTCGAACTCATATTTTAAAAGATCAACGAATTTAATCTCTGACCCATATTCCGAAATAAACGACTTGGATGAACTAAACGTACTGCCATATCTCATGTTGCAAAAATTGGCCCATCAAAGTTTTCTGTTTTAGTTACACAGATTTTTCCTTGTATTCATTCTCCTTTTTCTATTTTTTACTTATATTACGTCTGGTAAATTTTGTAACGGGTTATTCGAACAACTCTTGAATTTATAATTAATATTCTAATCATAGTCTAAGTTTAGAATATGTGTTTATGTTACTCAGTTAGGACGTTTAATTTTGGGCACATTGTGGGAAGCGCCGTCTTTAGTGACAACATATTTTATCCAATTTATATTCTCTCTTATCTTTAACTTTGGGCTAAAGATAAAATAAATGGCAGCCGCAGCAGCAACCTTGGCAATTCATCGCTCCTCAATTGCATCATTCCTGCCAAACAATCATCATCCCAAGACGACGTCGTTAAGGAGGATATTACCAATACTGGCATTGTCCAAGCGCCAGAGTAACCAGACCGCCGATGACAAGGCAGCCTTCGTTTCTCAGGTCAGAATCCAACATTACCAATTTATCATTTATGATTGCAGATTCTTCTTCTTTGTAAAAATAGACCGTGTAGCGTTTGAAAGTGAGCACCTCCATTTTCATTCACAACCACACATTGTTTGGTTTTCACATATCTTCAAGTGGTTGTTTTGGTCGTAAATTGACTTGGTAGAGAGATCATATGCTAATACACAAGTTCGATTACTACCATCTACCCTTATACTCCCTATGTCCCTCTATAATGGATTAATGGGGTTGGGTTTTTTCCATAGGATTTAAGAAAAATTATGTTAAGCAAGTTAAGTAAATAAATAATAAAATAGAAATGAAAACCAGTCAATCACTTGAGGTGGAATATAAAAATGACTCAACTATTAGGGAATTTTTTGAAATAGAAAAATGACTTAATTACGAGGAAACGGAGGGGGTAACACATAAGGGTGGGTGTTAAGTAAATTGGATAACACAAATAAGACATATAAGAGACTTGTTAAAAAGAATTAGATATTCTTCAAGTTAAAAGGACAATGTTGAGGAATACATTTCTAAGTAGGTGGATGGATATTTGGACAGGAAGATGTGAAGTATTTGGTGCAGTTAGGAGGCGCATCCGTCGCAGGTGCAGCAGCGATCAAATACGGAAGCATTATATTTCCAGAAATCACTCAGCCCAATCTTGCACAGGCCTTGTTCATCATATTCGCTCCTGTTACAGTTGCTCTTGTGCTACTCGCCAGACAAAGCCGTGTTTGATTCAATGCTTCTGCACAAACCAGACACACTTGCAACTTAACAACGATGTAGCTAATTTATTATCTCAAATGAAAACTCCCAAATTCTTAATTTCTTTTCCTCGGAATACTCTTCTGCATCACACAATCTTGTAGTTCTACTTAGTTTTGTATGACATGATCAAGAATTCTTACCAAGGTAAGTATAGACTTCATTTACTTGCAGCTGACTAAGTATGCATTCCATCCTTGAAGCCGATATTCACGAGCTGCCTCTGCAGGATTTTTCGCATTTATGATTCCGCGGCCAACTATTATAACGTCGCTGCCTCTCTCTTCAATAACCTGAAACAAGAATACCAGAAATCAATGACAATGATGATAAATATGAATAAAAAACGTGGCAAATAGTTATTTTTAATTTCTGAATGACCCAAATTTTAAAAATGTAAGACAATATGATTCACAAATATGAAATGAAAATCAATGAAGATTTGTGATTGACAAATAATGTAAATTTGTTAACTAAATCAAAGTGGCAAAAAAATTGGTAATACCATAACTGAAAAGTATGTTATACTTACATAGTTATGTATGGAGTAGCGATACAGAGCAATCATTACTTAAATGCATAACTAGATATCACGAATTTAGTTCACTACAAGAGAGATTTGGTTAACTATAAAGGCATTTTAGTTCACAATACGAATGTGAAAATAAGTGAACCAAAATGCCATGATAGTGAACTAAATCATTCACGGAGTAAATCCTTCACTATCGCTCTTATAGTGAACTAATATCGCTCTTATAGTGAACTAAATTCTTGTTCTCTAGTTATGCATTTCAGATTAGTTATACTTTGATCATCTCCCTCTATTAGATCTTCTAATCCAATGGTTATAAATGATTATTTGTTATGTTTTAAGATTTGTTTATTATTTGAATAAATCCATTTATATACTCTATATAGCCTTTCCTTTTTTATTTGTCCCACTTAAGATGTTCACTTTCTATATTTGAAAATAAATTCCTTTCTCCTCTCTCCTCATTAATATTCAACTACATTGTTTCTCCCTACTTACTCCCCTAACAACTCTTCCTAAAATCATGTACCACTCAAGAATGTGGACATCTTGAGTGGGACGGAGGGAGTACTACTACACTGAATATACTAGACAATATCAATTTGACTATATAGTATAAACAACTAAAAATATGGTGAATGGACTTATGAATACTTTCTAAGTAATAAGTGTATAACAAGATTATTACTACTTTTCATTATTGTCAATTAACTATAGATATCCATAATAGTATGAAATTATAGTTATAGGTTAACAAATTATCTATTTGTAAGAAGAATTGAAGAAATAAGTTATCTTGCTAAAACCCAAAACAAGGTGAGACAGAACAAGCTGCACCACTATAGTCTATATGTGCTAATCTACTCTGACTATAACTATAAGAAATGAAAAGTAGTAGATCGGGTAAAAAATCACTTACAGACTCTGGAGTATTATATTGTTGGCCCAATGCATCTCCACCTTTTACCATTTGAACACCAGGAGTGGCGTGAATAAAGGATGGATTTCCGGGTCCACTAGGCCATGAAGCAGGATTCACAGATATGAAACCAATAACAAAATCTGAATGATCCTCCGCAATTTTCACAGCTGCAGATGTATAGTCGCCAGTAGCAAAGTTACCAAGAGAACTCATTTCAGCAAGCAGCAACAAACCTCTGCCATGTGATAAACCCTATCACATCAGAAAACATGATATAGTAACTGTCGTATTTCATAACATCTCATGGCTCAAACCGAGCCAAAAGGTATACTCCCTCCGTCCCTGAAAAGTATGACCATTTGGATTGACACGGGTTTTAATGTATAATTGGTAAAGTAAGAATGAGACAGATAAAGGGTAGTGTAAGTAGTGTTAGAAGAAAGTGGGCTCCACATCATTAGTAGTGCAGTGTAATGGTATAAGTTGTAAATAAAATGATACGTAGGGGTAATGTTTTGTTTAACTATTCCAAAATTAGAAAGTTTATACTTTTCAGGGACGGATTAATAAGGAAATAGTGCATACTTTTCAGGGTCAGAGGGAGTATTAAATACACACCTTTGATTTTAGCCCATCCACAATTCCGGGACCTGAAATTATATGAGCATTTGTTATATCTGCCCAGTCCAATATATGGAAGATACCACTGCAGAAAACAAGTGAAAAATCTTAAGGAAAGCAGCCAAAAAATATACTCCCAAATGCAATATAAGAGTACCCTGCATACTGCATGCTGACTGTGTTGCCAACGTCAGCAAACTTCCGGTCTTCAAAAATCAAGAAATTATGTTTATCTGCGATCTTCAAAAGATATGCAGAATTAGTCTCTACAAAGATTTACTTCATGCCTTGTAACAAACCTTTCTTAGAAACACTTGATTTTCATAATGTATGTATGCTCATAAGGGGATAGATGATGTTAAATAGGGCAAATAAAATGAGAATATGAACTTCAGAAATTTTCTGTTAAGAGAAGATAGTCCCCTTTAATAAATAATCATGGTGACATGAAGCAACCTACTGTAATAAGTTAATAAAGTATTGGTGCAAAAAGCATGTCCAGTCAGTACAAGTAAGACAAAATCAGGAGAAATCTTTAAAATCCTAATATATGATACTGCAACTAATGATAAACCAAGGCCGAACCATCACCATCTTTAGAGTAACCTTAGAAATACGTATACCGTGATTCCGTGAGATGTCCTATAAATCCTAGGGCAATATGTAATTCCATCAATTTCTAATGTATGAGGAAAATTATGCTCAGAAGTTAGCAATATACCGAACGCAGTTTAGATCCAAAATCTGGGATAAAATCAGGTAAAGTATCAGCATGGGTTTTCAACATGCAGATCTCTGGTCCAACCTGCAGAAATATTCAAAGAAAGGTCACCAATATTTAGCAGGAATAACCACATGCGAAGTTAAGTAATTAATCAGTTACAAATATACTACTCCCTTTGTCCCATTAAAATGTGAAACATTATACTTTTTGAGTTGTCCCATTAAAAATGAAACGTTTCCTGAAATGGGAACCACATCATCTCTACTTTTTTATCTCTCTTACTTTATTCTCTCCTCGTTAACTCACAAATGACACTACATAAAATCTCGTGCCGAAAAACAAATGCTTCATTTCTAATGGGACGGAGGGAGTATACATTAAGCGAGCATATCACCAAATGTTGAACGAAAACCACATGGAGTGATATTAGAAAGTTAAGTAATCTAACTTCCTCTATAAGCAGATTTCTACCAGCACATACACAACTACTGAATTCATTGTTTTTTTATTTAATACAGAGAAATACATGAACCAATGAGAAAGAAGATTTTATTAGACAGAGTATGTCTTCATGTCAATACTACCCTCAGGCCTCATATTCAATAGTAAAGAGGAGAATGTGTTTATCTCACCTTGTCCGCTAAGTCAAGCAACTCTGAAGCAGTTGCAACATCAGCAGCCAAGCACAAGTTAGTCTCCTTCTGTGACATTATCTCGAACAATTTCTTTCCCATTGGGTTCTTCGCCATTTTTGCCCTCTCTTCATATGGAAGTCTATGTCTGACCCCAGCAGTTGTTGGTGCCACTGACGCTGGTACTGACACCTTTTGGTTCTCCTCCAAGAATCTTTCAACCATCTTCTGAGTCTCCTCGGAAACTCTTTCCTTTTCCTTCAGTATCCTGACCATTTCCCTCAGTGTCACCATAGAGTGTAATACAATTCCTTTTTCTGCCAAATTTTCCCGCCCTCCCTGTTCCCTGTATGATGATACATAGATTTTCAAAGAATAGTTTTCAGTATGCAGAAATGAGCACGCGTCACCTTTTATGCGCATCTACTAGGACATACGAGCGGTACACAAACATAAAATCAAGCAAAATACACTGGCAAGTGAAAGCAGATGCATCCAAATTCCAAGCCGAGAAAGTACAAGGACGGGCGTTCTAATGAATGACAATATGTTTTAGGGTCATTTTCTATAAGTGATAGGATGGATGGATAGATAAAAGAAATCAACGCTAATCTATCATTTTCTTTCATATAGATTGATAATTCTTGAACTTGATTGACGATCTTAAGCTTCAAATACTCAATCATATGACTGATTACTAGATAATCTGGCTGTTGGACACAGAAATCTCAGAGTTACAATAAAATATAATAATAAGCCTCAAAATTAGTGCCTTCGTCAAGAAGCCAACAGGCAAATGGAAAGCAAATTAGCACCCAGATGAAAACTAAGATGCTGCTTTTGTGATACTAAATTGCAGATATTTCAATCAGTATGACTGATTACATATTTTTGCACATTGAGAAATGAATTAAAACCCTAGGCAGTAGTAATAATAAGGAAACAACAATCAGTGCGGTAAATTTGTTAGCATGAACAGATATAAAAGAAACAAATACCGGAAATAGCTAGCAGAGTAATTCTCTTTTCACCTATCAATCATAACAACCGCGTCGGCGACGTTCATCCCGGCCGCGCGGAGAGGCGCCGCTGTCTCAATGACGGAGGCGCCGCTGGTGACGAGGTCTTCGACGACGAGACAAGTCTGATTTCGCAGAAACGCGCCCTCAATAGCGTTGGCGGTGCCGTAGTCCTTGATCTCCTTGCGGCGCATGACCATCGGAACGCCGGACGAGACGGAAATGCAGGTGGCGATGGGGAGAGCGGTGTAGGGGACGCCACAGACGACGTCGTAGCGGGAGGAGGAAGGGACGGCGGCGACGAGACCGCGGGAAATCTGGCGGAGGAGGGAAGGGTAGGAGACTATGAGGCGGAGGTCCATGTAGATTGGGGAGGAGATGCCCGATTTGAGCTTGAAGTCACCGAATTTGACGGCGGAGATGTCGTGGAGCTGCAGAACCAGCGACTCCATTGTTGGTGGTGAAAGTGAAAGGGGTTGAAGTTTGATCAATGTTTGAGGTTTTAGATTTTGGCTACGATGCATAGTAGAGTTGGACTGCAGTCACAAATCCACTCTTTTAATTTTTCTCTCATTCCTTTAGAGCATCCATAAGTAGACCTGCCCACGGTTCATGAACCGGCGATTTCAGTTCGGAACCGCCGGTTCCGGTTTGGAAAATATGGAACCGGAACCGAACTGTGAAGCTGTTTCACGGTTTCGGTTTCGGTTCGAAAACCGGCGGTTTCGGTTTCGGTTCGGAACCGCCGGTTTTTGGACGGTTCGTAGCGGTTTAGGTTCGGTTTCACAGTTTCACGGTTTTTTCCGTTAATTTTTTTTTGCCATATAGTTTGATATTATAAAATAAATTGGAACAAGGAAATGGATAGTTTAAATTGAGTTGTTAACACTAAAATGAGGTGAGTGTAAGTATGGATAGAGAGGAGTATTTAATATAGATAAAAATAGAGAGAAATGAGATCCAATTTGAATTTAAAATCAACATTTAAGAATAAATAAATAAATAAATAAAAATAAAAGAAATGGTGTTTTATGCAATCAATTTTGAATAGTGCAGCCATCGCCCACCGTCAACCAATCAATTTTGAAGACTACGACATTAACCAATGTTAATTTATTATACTTTATTTAAAGTAATCAATTCTTCTAAGTTTATTTTAAAATGTTGGATAAATATTTATTAATAATTATCCATACTCCATAGATTCCATACGTAAAAAAATGTGTTAATTAATAAAATTGGAAATAGTATTATAAAGTTATTACCATAAACCATATAACATAGACTCCATCTTGTAATTTAGTTATTTTTATTTTATTATCTTTTATCTTATGTTTTTACCATCCAATTGTACCAAATAGTATTATAAAGTTATTTTTGCTACAAAATTTTGTCTCACATTATTGTTTCTACGGATATTACCAAATCTAAAAATGAAAGTTATTTATATAAGAGTATAAAACTCATAAACCGGATCATTCAACAATGTTTTATTTAATGGAGTATAGTTTTAATATAAGGATTAACTATGTTTAAATTTATCATTGCGTTGGCGGTTCGGAACCGTGAAACCGCCGGTTCGAAACCGTCCGGAACCGGCGGTTCGGTCGCGGTTTCGGTTCAAAAAATTTGGAACCTGAACCGAACCACGGTTCTAATTCACGGTTTCGGTTCGGCATATTTTTCGCGGTTTCGGTTCGGAACCGTAACCGCCGGTTACGGTTTCGGTTTTAACCGCCAGTTCGGTAAACCTTGGGCAGCTCTATCCATAAGAGCCTCTCCAATGCTAAATAGGCCAAGAATAGGCTAGTCATTCTCTCTCTCCTGCCACGTCAGCAAAGCACTAAAAATTCACCTCCCACATCAGATTTAGGCCAACCATAGGCTAGTCATAGGCCAGCCGCAATAAAAATAATTCAAAATATACTACATTTACGGAATTAAAATTACGATTTAATTACGGAATTAAATTTACGACACATATACGGGAAAATTAATCCATTCCATTCAAAAAAAGTACAAAGATTTAAAAAAAAAAAGTACATGATTTTTTTTTTAAAAAAAGGGCTTCCACACACGAGCCCCGCCACTCTCTACTCGTCCTCGCCGTCGCCGCCCGCCACCCGTGGTATCCGAGCCCACGTCGGAACCCCTTAGCCGTGAACTGCGTCTCCACCGGGGGTCGACGTGTGAGACGAAGCCGTAAAAAAATCCAGAGAGGGACGATAGACCGTGTCCCTCCCCCCCCTCCGGTGACCCCCTGCATCCCCCCGCATCACGGGATGCATACCGTGCTTGCATCCCCCCTCGCATCCCTCGGCCGCCGCATCCGGAGCATACCTCCCCACCCCGGCGCTGACTGGCCGCGGCCCCGCCCTGCCCCATCCGCCAGGCATCCCCCACGGCATACCCCCGCATACCCCCCATACGGTTCCCCCCATCGCATCCCCGGCGCACCGCCATCATCCCCATCAACCGCCTCCGAGGGACGTTAAAACCTGGGCCCATCGCCCGCCCATCTGGCCCCATCCAGGATCCCACGTACCGTGGGAGTACTGAGATCCACTCGTCGCCGGACCGGACTCGTTGTTGTGATCCATCCCTCGATGATGCTCTTGTACAGAAAGTTAGAGAGAGAGAAAACTCGTTAAAACAAGTGGTGTAAATGAAAATGAAACGAAAATCGCGTTTATATAGGTTTTAAAAAAAAAAACAAAAAAACAAAATTCGGCGTTGGCCGATCGGGCCGCCACAAAGGCGGCCAGCGCATCGGCCAGCGCCGAGCGATCGGCTGCAGCCCACGCCGATTGGCTCGCCGATTTCCCGCCGGCCGCCTCCAATGGTTGGGCTAGCCGATCGGCCGGCGCCGTGAATCGGCTAGCCGGTCGCTAGCCGACCATTGGAGATGCTCTAATAGATGGATGCCCGATCTCACGCCCGATCGGCTGAGATCGGGCTCGGACTTGATCGGGCATCCATTGTAGACGTTGGGCATGCCCGGGGATGACCGATCTCTCACCCGATCCATCAGGCGTGAGATCGGGCATCCACTTGCAGAGTCGCGCCCGATGACGCGTTTGCCCGATCGACGCATTTTCCATTTTTTTTTTCAAATCTATAAATATACCTTAAATTTCACTCATTTTTCACACAACTCTCATACATCTCTCAAATCTCTCTCCATTGCAATATCTATCTTTCGCTCACTTTTCCAAAATGTTTCCCGGAGAAGATATGGGTCGGTCTATGGAACGCGCAATATTTGCTTTCGGGAACCAGATTCTCGCGGGTATTCGTGCAATACAAGAGCAAGAGCAAGCCGAACAGCAGGCCCAAGAGCAGGTCCCGAGGCCCATCCGCCAACGGATATCCGTCCGTCGAGATCATGTCCTAGCTCATCAACCATCTGTTCGAGGACTACTTCGCCAATGAGCCCCGGTGAGGACCGACGGTTTTTCGCCGACAATTTAGGATGCGGCGAGAGCTGTTTCTCCAAATTGTTCACGCGATGGAGGCGCGCGACGAGTACTTCCAGCAGCGGGAAGATGCGGCCCACAGAAAGGGTCTGTCCCCGCTGACGAAGTGCACGGTTGCGCTTCGTCAGTTGGCATACAGCACTACGGCGAACATATTCAACGAGTATCTTCACGTCGGGGATACAACTGGCCGGGAGTGTCTGGTAAATTTTTGTGCTGGCGTTATTGACGCCTTCGGCGCCACATATTTGCGCAAGCCGAATGTCCAAGATTGTCAGGACCTGATGCGGATGCACGGTACGGTGCACGACTTTCCTGGAATGTTAGGGAGTATTGATTGTATGCACTGGGAGTGGAAGAATTGTCCTGCAGCGTGGAGAGGCCAATTCACCAATGGGTATAAGGGTACCCACCCAACGATGATCCTTGAAGCCATCGTATCGTTGACCACAGTCTTTGGATTTGGCATGCTCACTTTGGCGTGGTGGGGTTAAACAACGACATCAATGTGCTGAACTCGTCGAGTCTCTTCACCGAGCAATACAATAGCAACGGTCCAGTTATCAACTTCACTGCTAACGGACGACAGCATCATATGGGGTACTACTTAGTCGACGGCATTTATCCAAGATGGCCAGTTTTCTTGAAGACAATCTCCTGCCCAACGGATTCCAGGAGAGAGTTTTTGCTTCTCGCCAAGAAGCTGCATGGAAGGACGTGGAGCGAGGATTCGGTGTGCTTCAAGCGCGTTGGGAAATAGTGAAAGGCCCGGCTCGTTCCTGGTACAGGCATCATATCGCCAATGTCATGTACGCGTGCATCATCTTGCACAACATGATTATTCACGATGAAGGTCGTGCAGCTAGTGAGTGGTCCGACGCTGAAGCCGCTCCAAACGCAGGTCATGCAACTCCGCCGGTCGTTCAAGGTTTAGCCTATGGAGTCAGCGAGAGATTACAAGCTCAGGAGAGCATGCGCAACCAACAAGCTCATCTTCAACTCATGAACGACATGATTGAAGAAGTTTGGACACGTAGTGGTCGTTGAAATTGTACCTCTTTCGTTGTAATTTTTTTTCTTTTAAATTAAGTAATGTATCTTTTTTGCTAGTTCTTTTAATTTGGAGTTTAATTTTGCTATTTATAATTGGTAAAAAAAAATTAAAATTGAAATGAGAAATGGATAATAAATAGGGCATGCACTAGGGCTCCACCATTGCAGAAAGATAGGGTATGCTGACGTGGCAACCACTAGGACTCTCACTAGGTCTTCCACTAGGGAATCCATTGTGGATGCTCTTATAATAATACTCCCTCCATCCCACTTAAAATGAAACATTTGGAAATTGGCACGAGATTTTATGTAGCGTTGTTTGTGAGTTAATGAAGAGAGAGTAAAATAAGAGAGATGAAAAAGTCGAGATAGAATTGTTCTCATTTTAAAAAAATGTTTAATTTTTAATGGGAAAATAAAAAAAGGAAAATGTTTCATTTTTAATGGGACAGAGAGAGTACTATTATACTCCCTCCGTCCGTGAAATGTTGTCCAGTTTTGTCATTTTAGTCTGTCAGCGAAATGTTGTCCACTTTGCTTTTTTTCCATTTTTGGTAAATGAACCTCATTTTCCACTAATTCATTACACTCACATTTTATTATAAACCTAATATATAAATGTGGGTCCTACATTCCACTAACTTTTTCCACTTACTTTTCTTTATATTTCTTAAAACTTATGCCGAGTCAAACTTGGACATTTAGCGGACGGAGGGAGTAAAATTTCAAATAACATACTTAATTTTCTATAATCAGAATCTATGATTGGAAATTATCTTATACTCCCTCCGTCCCATAGTAAATGTCACAATTTCCTTTTTTAGAGCTCTTGCAAGAACTGGGATTTTTTAGAGTATTTTGAATCGAGAAAGAAGAAGACAGGATATAAATGAGAAAGAAGTAGAAACCCATTATTTCAATTTTTAAAGAACAACCTTTTGTTTTTAATTTGCTTTTTCAAATGCCAATTATTTTATTTTCAAAAAAATAGTAAATATTCTAATCTAAATCCTTAATCCGGTCAAAACACCTTTAACTGGCGTTAACCGTTAATTTTTTATGGCTCCGTCCAGAATGGAATAAATCTGGACTGTTTTCAATTGTGCGGGATATAATAATTCAAAAGAAAATATTACTATGAACTAAAATCATAAAATCTCCATATGTTTAGGACCACGGATGACTTTTAGTCAAGTTCAAACAATTAAAGAGAGATATCCACTGGACCAATTAGTTTGTTTCGACATGTAAGTTTAGGATTCTTGTACGTTCACTATAAATATTTCAAACAACTGAACAAAAGTATAATATATCCAAGGGATCAATTAGTTTGTTTCGGCAAGTGTCATGAGGTTAGGATTTTGTTCCTTTCTTAGTTAGTGTATGTCCTTTATTTTCTTTATCATAGTTCTGTATTATCGGCTTTCACTCCGTATCAGGACAGCTGAGAGAAGTATTCACTGGATTGGGATGTGCTTCTTGACGTTTTTAATGACCCAATCATCGATAGCGGCAAGAGAATTGTTGACATGTACAACAAGAACAACAAACTAGGGTAGTTCCGGCTCCAGGCGAATGCCACCAAGACTGAAAATGAAGCTAATAAGGCAACACTATGAATGCCCTAAGGTAACAATAAACACAAGTTAATTAGTATCTTTTCATTTACATTTTTGCACAAGATCACCATTGTATTCAATGACAAACTAGCAGAGTGCATATCATTTTATGGGAAAACTGCTGTTATGTGCAAAATGGCAAAGTTTATGAATTTTTAATATTTATGCATTTAACTCTAGGTAGTACTTGCACAAAACTATGTAAGATACTTGAAAGCCCATGTTTCCCTGCAGCAATGTTTTTACCAAGCACAAAGATACAACATGAACATCAACAAGCAGTAGATTCATACCATCACTACTCAAGATCCTAACACATGACAGTCGATAACTAACGAGGATTCTTCACCATGTAATTTGATTCACGAAGAGTATTCTACCCAAAACACATGACCTGAAGATTCCATCGTACTACACGAAGCTACCTAATTCTAAGACTACGACAAGGGCTGGGCAAGGATCGTGTTACTGCTCCTTCCAGATCCTACCAGTAACCCGCAGCTTCAGCTCTTTCCTGTCTCCACCAGAGAAAAAGAGTGCCATGTTACGTTGTATGATGAACCCATCAAAACTGTCACGAACCTTTCGGTGGCTGTCCCGGATGCTCCTGGGCACTCCTTGCCATATCATCTTCCTTCCATTACCTCCAACCTCTAGGCTATAGCTATAGTTTTTTGCCTCATTGTCATCGCCCATGAACCGCAAAAATGCTATGTAAACTGGTGCCATTCCAAGCTGAAATGCTTCGAAATGCAGACAGAAATACTGCCCAAAGCAACTGAAAACCTGAAAGATCAATAAAAGCAACAACTGAATTGCAGGAGAAATTTTTTACCAAAGAAAGGAAGCATGCACTGGGTTTTGCAGTCGGCTGGCAAAGAAACATTACAAGTTGAGAAAGAGAAAATAGACTCTACCGTAAGCATCCATGTTGCATTCTCAACTTCATGCGGATTTGATTTGACATAGCGATGGTTAAAAGTACTACCGCTATGCATGTCTACTTTGTGATCATCTTTCAAATGGCTCACAAGAAATGGAATATCACCACTGACCAAGCACTCTGATCCGGCATAAGGACAATTGTAAGGTCTATAAGCGCATTGAGATTCGTGTTTAAGCTTGCTGTAGTAAGGATAGATTCCTATGCACCCAAAATTTTGATATTTACATGGAAGCTCAAGGGATGCAGCAACCTTCTCTAATGCCAGACAACGGATATTACCAAGCTCATGCCTGCAAGTTGGACATCGGTTGTGCACCCTGGGTTTGCAACCAGAACACAATGTGTGACCATTGGAACACTGCAGTGAAAAAGGAAATGAATCCAATTTTATTAGAGCAAGAACCAAAAAAACCAGAAAAAGGGCAAAGTAACAAATAAAAGTAAAAGGAAGTGGTCAAAAAATTGTTTTAGTAGACCAAAACAGTAGCATCAAACCACATACAAAACCTCATTTAAAATTAAAATATGGGACTGATATTTTGCTTACGTATAACAATAGTTTCAGCAAGTTCCCTGCCTAGAAAAGAATTATTTTTAGAAAGTTAGTTCTCTAATTCCACAAATTCATGTATTCCCATAAAATGTTTTGTTACAGCCACTAAGTATTTCTCAATTCATATTTTATGAAACAACAGATACTAGTATCTGCCCCAATTAATTGGAAGTAAACTTTACAGTCAAGCTTCCAAGATCTGGAGAGATAAAACAGTCAGAAATGACAGAGCCTTGTTATTTGCAGGCTATTTTATATACTCTACTTTTTCTCTTGAAACAATCTTCATCCTTGAAATAAAAGTATGTGGTGTGTGCTTAATGCTTATGAATTAAAAATTACTGACCAATGTACTCGAGAGACAAATACAAACGACATGAAAAGATTATTCCATACGATATAAGCACAACTAGTTGAAGACTGCCCAACCTTGTTGTTTTGAAACAAAATATTTGTACCTGACTAATTGGAGGGTACATAGCATTCAAGCAAACTGGGCATTCCAGAAGTTCACGGACATTTGTCGAGACAGCCACATTAGGTTTTGAGGCAGTTTCTGAGGTGTCATTGACATGTTCACCAATGTCCAATGTGTCTTCATTTTCTGATGGATCAATGACCTCAGGTTTCATTCGCAAGTCATCATAGTAGGAATTTCCACTTGACATCGGAAGCATGTATGGTGAGCCCTGCACATGACACTTTTCAAGTTAACTAAACCAAAACATATACTCCGCCATAATACATAAGATAACGATATAAACCAAACAAGAAAACAGAATGCAGTTCAACCTCACAACAACAAGTGAACAAACTAAGCACAAACACAACATTATCATAAATTGCATATTTGAAGAAAAACTACAAAACTAAGGACAAATGAGATGATTAAAATACAGCTACTGCCATCATAATAGCTTCTTAAGTTGGTCACAGATATAGCAGAATAACATAAAATAAAACATACACATTCCATATCCAGCAAATACAATGATAAGTAACATTAGTTTTATGATATAACCGTAAAATTGAAGCAATGAAATCCAGTGACTGCCACATTATAATCTCTAAAAGGTTGGCAATTGCTAATTCAGAAAAGATGCAAAAAACTTTTTAACTTTTAAGATTGACAACGCAACTGTACTAGATAGAATAAAGCTCACAAAAACAATGTACACAGCCCGGAAGCTCTGTTATAAAACTTTATGACACAGCTCAATGTATAGATGTGAGCACCATTAACAAGTTCAGGAAAAAATATAGTAGAACTTTTCAAGTTGCTTTAATACAAATTGAAACTTAAAATGCCATCCTCTTACCACTTTTGCCTTTGAATACTGTATTCATTGATTCACAAACAACTACTCCCTCTGTCCCAACTAAGGTGACACACACGTTCCTTTTTAGTTTGTCCCAACCAAGATGACACATTTTGTGTTTGGTAACTTCTCCCACCAATTAATACACCCATCCACTTTTTTCACTCCAATTAAATATTCAACTCTCCTTTTCTCTCCATTTAATACTTTCACCCACTCTTTCCCTCTACATTAACCAACAACTCCTAAAATCTCGTGCTGACTAAGAAATGTGTCATCTTAGCTGGGACGGAGGGAGTAGTATTATTATGCTATAAATGACTACTCACTTTAAAGCAGAAAAGTGGCACCCAAATCAAATCTTCTCTGAAATCACAAGGTTTGGTACAATCCATGCGCTAAATGCTATACCTAATCTTCTATCTTTTTCAATGCTTAAAATTGAAATTCATCTGTCCCACCGAGTGTAGCAATAAATTCATAACAAGTACCCGTTAATAGTAAGAGAATATATCCAATTTATAAAAAAAAATCCAACAAATTTAGAGACCAGACTTGAAATCGGCCTCAATTTTGTAAATTCAACAAAAACACAATCTTGGAAACTTTCTTGTTTAAAGGCGAGAGAGTAAATCACGAAGACTAGAAAGCAAACATAAATTGAATGTTGAGAAGTTTTCAGCCTTTGCCAGAACGGGGCGAATATAGAAAAAGGAATGGAAAATAGGAGAGTAAAAGACCCAGAATAAAAGGCTAGAGACTAAGATGTGAACACAAAAACTTACCTGGAAAAAAGCAATGGCGAATCAAAAAGCGATTGAAGAAAAGGAAGAGAAAAACCCTAGCAAGGTTGTAATTAAATCGGATTAATTTATAATCCGGTAAAGTCAACCAAAGAAGAACATAGCGAGTGAGAGAGAGATTTGAGGGTAGAAGATGTTTATTGTCTTGGTCTAGCACGGGCTTGATGTGCAGCAACAAATGAATTTGTAACCATAGAAAATGATGAAGAAATTGAAAGTGAAACTTCAATTCAAATTAAAGCCGCGGACAATGAGGGAGAGGAGCGTGTGGGTCATTTTTCTTTTGTCCTAGATAAAAATATAGAGTAATTTTTATTTTCATCTTTTCTATAAAGATATAGATATTTTTATTTATCAAAAATTATCCTCTAACTCATTATATAAATTTGTTGCAGTAGTGTGCTCTACTATTTTAACTCTTTAAACACTACTAATAATATGGATTCAACTTGCATTTGTTCTCGTATCGTTTTAAATATATATATTTTTATAAGATGGGGAGTACTAGTACTAGAAGTGTGTTCAATGAGAGGAACATAAATTAGCGCATCTCTATTTTTCTCTTGTCACATCAGTATTTTTATCATTCGGTCTAAATTTTTGCAATAGTATCCTATAATTCTGTCCAATATATCAGTCCATCTCCATTTCTAATTCATTTAATTTTATTGGTGTTTATCAAATAAAAATAAATACCAATATTAGATAAATTGAAGGCCAAACACTAAAAACAAAATATAGTCCCTTCGTTTTACTCAAGATGTTCAACTTTTCTTTATAATTTGTCTCATTGAAGATGTCCATTTTCTATATTTGATAATTAATTCCTCTCTTCTTTCTCCTCATTATTATATTCAACTATATCTTTTCTCTTCTTACTCAACCTAATAACTTCTTCTAAAATCTCATGTCACTCAAGAATGCGAACATCTTGAGCAGGACGGAAGGAATATTTAATTAAAAATCTCGTGCCACTCAAGAATGTGGAATATTTTTATGGGACATACGAAAAAGGACAATGTCCTTATTTTTGTGGGACGGAGAGAGTATTGTTTACTTATACAAAGAACTTACTCCCTCCGTCCCACTCAAGATGGCTACATTTTTTAGTGACACAAGATTTTAGGAAGTGTTGTTAAGTAGAATAAAGTAGAGAGGAAAAGTATAGTTGAATATTTTAATGAGGAGAGATGAGAGAGAAGGTTATTTTCAAAATTGAAAAGTGACCATTTTAATTGGGACAGACAAAAAAGGAAAGTTGGTCATCTTGAATAAAACAGAGGGAGTACTTGTTACCTAATATGAACATCGTTCACAACTAGTCTATAATGCCGAAGAGTTAGATGTATTTGTTTCTTATACATTTAAATGTTTGATAAACATCTTATAAATGCAAAAACACACAAAATGGATAAAATTACTTATTCTCAACTAGGGTTAAAGTGGATTATAGAATTTATTGTGTACAAATAATTCTAATTTTTCTAACTGCTTAAAACATGTTTTTAAGTATACCAATCGTAGCAAGTCCGTGTCACGTCCCTCATAAATTTTCGTCCTCCCTGAGTGGTGGCTGAAAATTTTAAATCCTCAAGCAAGAGAATTTCTTTTCGAGTTTTGATAAGCTTTGCCCATCTAAAAATTAAAATTTGAGTTTGGAAAAAAGATTAGAAGATGTAGAGAACAAAGACTTTCACATAGAAAAATAAACAATACACTTCGATTATTTGGATATTAACGATATGATCATATATATTCATGTGTTATGATTTATATTTCTTATATATAAATTATATGCGTTCCTAGCATGCAACTTACTCTATTAAAATTGCGCAAAAACTGATAATCCAATAATCACTTAAATAAATTGTTTAGGCCTCATTGTAAGCATAGGCTGTTGGGCTGTGAACACAGCCCAATTGGCTATTATTGATAAAATGTTCCTTTAAATAGATAAATAACACATCGCTACAGCGCGTGAAGGAACAATTTTTTTCATACCCAAAAATCCCTAATTTTGCCATTTCGGTGTAAGTTGAATTAAATGGAGGCAGGGCAGCCGAAGTTGAAGAAATTAGCAAAGCGCGGCAAGAATCCATACAATTGTCAAATAAATAATCTCGATGATGGTTGTCTCATGCTAATTTTCAGCTTCCTCTGCCCCATTCCAGGTATGAATTTTTGTTCCTTTGATGTTTAAGCTAACAGTTATTGGTTGAATTCCTGAATTTTTTTGAGTCAGTTGTTTCTTTGAAGCCGTATTATGAATATCTGTAGTTATGTCGAACGTCAATTTGGCTTATTATGTGGAATTTCATGATAAATTGAATTTATTTGGTGTTTCTGCCGACAAAGAATTGTTTTTTTTTTGTTTATCATAGTTGGACTGTTGAAGCTAAAGTGGTGTAATTGTGTTTGTGCTTCTTAAATTGAATTGCTGTTCGGTAACAGATGTGTTTATATCGATTTTAATTGCAAGAAAGATTTTTTATTTGCGTGTCTTTATTTTTGATGAAGTATTCTTATGTATGTAAAAGTCGATTTTTCGTAGATAATCGTTTGTATTATTGAACTCATTTTTAATGAGGTATCTCTAGAAGTTAGTGTATGAATATAGTATATTTATTGGAATAGTTTGCAGTACTCTGGGACTTTTTCCTTCCTTATTGCAGATCGGTATAACACCGCCCTCGTTTGCCGCAGATGGCGATTCCTAGCATGCCACCCTCGTCTCTGGTTGCGAGTTGATAGGTCTGTTAATGATCTATCTGAGCCTGGGGTTTACCCCAATATTGAGACGGCTGTCGCTGCAGCAAGGTCAGTGACGCTTGATATGTGATGTTCAGTGTCGCGAGACGAATCTACTCGTGAAAGGATACTACACTCTTCAGCTTAATAATTTGCAGGCCTGGAGACACAGTATTGATTGCAGCTGGAGGGATTCACCGAACTTCTAATATTCAGATCAAGAAGCCTATCTGCCTTGTAATTTATGCTCTCTGACTCAGATTTGGAGCTTATTCACCCTCTTATTTATCTCATCTTTAATTCCTTTTCTGATCTGTCTGACAAAGGTAGAATTTATGTTAAATATATCTGTTTGTATGCTGAGCTTTTAGCAGTGTGTACGGGTGTATGCTGAGCTCTTAGCTTTGCTTCTACGTTTTGTTCTGGATAAGGAGCAGTGTATGATGAGTCAGTCACATCTCAATATGAAATAAAGAAATGTGGTTGAAGAAAATCACTTGCATGCTACCACTAGTCTCAGAAAGCTTCCACCCGGCCCCATTTTCTTGCTGTATGTAGGAGCATTACACAAAAGTGTGCCTATCATAATTGATTGATGTGATAAGATATGGTTCTTTAAAAGGGGGAGGAGAAAAGTACTATGAATATATCGTAGGCAATAGGTACATAAAGTTAGCCTTACAGCCAACTTCTTTATTTGATTATGACATGCTAAAAATCATACTCCAGTTTGCAGATATGACAATTGCTGTTGAAATAAAACTTTAGAATAGACAGAGTCACAAAAATCATTATTCCTCTTATTACTCGGTTACGTAACGTATGTCCATTCCTCATTAATTTTGTTGCTTTGCTATATTTTTGACGTTCATATTCCTCTAAATTTGTGAGGTGGTTATCCTTTTTACCGCCATTCTCACTCATTTTTTCTTTACTTTGATATGAGAGAGTTATAATTGTTGACTATATGAAGGGTTTAGTTTCAGGATGTCTTCAAATTTGTGATTTAAACTGTCTAACCATTTCAATTGGCTTGTATCATGTAATACAGAAAAATACCTTATTTCCACAATATTTTTCGCAGATTGGCGCAGGTGAACTCCCTGATGATACAACACTTATCTGCTCCCGTGGTTCTGAGAGGTTTGCTATAATCTGAGTTTTCTTTCTTAAGTAAATAAATAGTTTTACTTCTTAAGTAAATAAAGAGTTTTACTTCTTAATTAATTAAAGAGTTAAACTGCTAGATACAACATACACTTGCACTGCGTGCTTCTAATTCAATAGTGATTTGTCTGATGATTTTGATTTAAGTCTAAGTCTCTAAGATTTTTTGGTGAGGGAAACTTGATGATTGTGTTAAGTATGGAGATCGATGCCCTCAACCAGTTTGCTAAATTGATGCACACAAACTGTTTGACTTAACACTAACACAAGATATATAGATAAAAGATTTAAATGGAATTGCAACACTGAATATCAAATAATGACAACCCCTACGTGGTCCTTGGCATATGCCAAACTAAACACTATTCTGGGACGTACCCTCTCCTTCAAACATGAGGCGTACTAAAGATTCCTATCCTATTCCTACTATGAAAGGTAAAGATAATTGTGGAACATAAAGATAAAAGTAACCTAAATAAATACTAAAGATAAAGGAGTAAAAGGTCATTTGTGGTCCTAAACATATGACGATTTTACGATTTTGATCCAGAACATATCTTTTGAATTATTGCATCTTGAGCAAATGAAAACGTTCCAGATTTAGTCCATTTTGGACGGAGTCGTAAAAAAATTGATGGTCAACGGCAATTAAACATATTTTGACTGACTTAACACCTTAAAATATTTAATATCAAAAAATAAAATATAAAATATATTATTCACCAAGCCAGGCTTCTTCACCAGGCTGGACCGAGGCGAGTCGAGGCTCCTCAAAAGCAACAGTTTGACAACGTCGATCAGCTCCTCCGTCGGATTCTTCGGCTGCACCAGATTCTTGAAATTCTGGCAGAAATTCATGTGCCGATTTAGCGCTTCTTCGCTCCCAATTCCCCTCTCCGACCTCACCACCTCGTCCTTCACCGCCTCGTTGCAAAGCTCGCAAATCCACCGCCCCGAGTAGCGCTCGCGCACCCACTTAATGTACACCTCCATGCACTCCTCCGTCAGCCCGCAACACTCACACCGCTGTTTACCTCTCTTTCTCCCACTTGCCTTCTTCAACAATTTTTGCGCCGATGATGAGACGCTTGAATGCCATGTACATTTCCCGCAAAGCCCTTCTCTAAGATTGAAGTTGTTAAGGTTGTTTGTGATTCCGTGCAGACATGTGAACCATGTTATATGTGTAAGATTTTGGTGAGATGGAAAGTTGGGACTCTCCTTTGCCAACTGTGTAATGTTTAAGGACAAAATATGTTATCTCCAATCATTGGCAGCATTTGCGACAGTGTTATATTGGGAGTGAAGAAGTACTAAATCGGTACATGAATTTATGTCGGAGTTGCAAGAATCTGGTGCCGCCGAAGAATCCGATGGAGGAGCTGATCGACGCCGTCAAACTTCTGAGGAGCCTCGACTTGCCCCGGTCCAGCATGGTGAAGAAGCCTGGCTTGGTGAATAATATATTTTATTTTTTGATAAATTAAATATTTTTAGAAGGTGTAAATTAGGTCAAAACATGTTTAATTTGCGTCGATTTTTGAAAGCTCCGTCCAAAATGGACTAAATCCGGACCGTTTTCATTTGTTCAGGGTGCAATAATTCAAAAGATAATGTTCTGTACCAAAATCGTAAAATTGACATATGTTTAGGACCACGAATGGCCTTTACATAAAGATAACCTAATCCTTTGTTACTATTTTTCCATATGATAAACATAATAACAACTCTATCTTCAATTCTTGATCTATATCCGCGAGTGAAAACAGCCTTGTCCTCAAGGCTGGAGTCGAGACTGGCCAAAAAGCGTTGTGCTGTAATCGGTGGGGGTTCCTATCTCATGGTTGGGAACATAAAACAGTGGGCACATCAAAAGCGATTTGAAAGTGCACTGTATGGAAATACCTGCACACTACCGTATTCATTGCGGAATGCAGTAGGAGAAGGCTGTTGGAAGAAGATATTGGAAAAGAACGCTGCAAGCTTAAGAGCCCGGCTGGTGGTAGTGGTGGCAGGGGCATGGGCAGGGGCAGGGGCAGGGGCAGGGGCTGAAACAGTTGATACTAACTACCACGACGAACATCACGGTGGAACATCTGTCGTGGGACATCGACTAATGCTGGATGGATGAGGAACAACAACCGTGACCGCTGCAAGTGCTGGCTGGGGCCGGGGTTGCATATCAAGAGCATGAATGGGCGTGAATGGGGAAACACTGCTGGGAATCACTTCTGTCGTAAAAGATGTGGAGACGGAGTATGAGAGACTATGGTGTGGGTCCTGAAGAAGAGTGGAGTGGGCCTATAATGGCTGATTTCAGATCACACTTGGTGAGAACTCAGCTCGAATTTCTGCGATATTCTTCTCACCTAAATGAACTAGTAGCTCTTTCGAAAACATATCCCATGACAATGTGGAATTGCGCCAGAGTAGAAGCTGTATCCAAGTGCTGGGCCAGAAAAAGCAATCAACGCTGGTGTCTGATGCACGACGAAGTATTGGGTGAGTCGAGCTAGCCAAGCAAGAGGTTCAGTTCCGTTAAACGTTAGAAGAGATGCAGGTGGTTGAGGGTTGGATGTAACTGTGTTCGTGAATACCAGAGGCTCGGTTGTTGATTTGCTGATGATCTGCTCGTCCATTTTTTTACACCAAATTATTGAGGACATTAGTGAAAGTCCCCATGTCAACAGAGTGATAGCGAGAGTGGCACGGATTTTGGGAAAGTCCTTGGCGGTAGTTTCTGCCTCCTCATTCCAGTTGTTAAGTATGGAGATCGATGCCCTCAACCTGTTTGCTAAATTGATGCACACAAACTGTTTGACCTAAGCACTCTCACAAGATATATAAATAAAAGAAGACTTAAATGGAATTGCAAAATTGAATATCAAATAACGATAGCCCTACGAGGTCATTGGCCTATGCCAAACTAAACAATATTTTGGGACGTGCCCACTCCTACCCTATTTCTACTACGAAAGGTAAAGATAACTATGGAAAATAGAGATAACCTAAATACTTACTACTATTATTGATAAAGATAACCTAATCCTACTGCAACTATTTTTCCTCCAAAAGATTAATACTCCATAATTAAAGGTCCTCTTCTTTCTATTCAAATCCAACTATTATCTTCAATTCTTAATCTGTATCAGATTGAGTTAAATAGTTGATACCCAAAGGGTGTTTAGATAGCCGAGCTTATAAGCTTATTTAAGAAAGGTTATAAAGCTCCAACCAATGATAAGATGTACTATGTCAAAAGTTTATAAGCTGTCAAAGTGTTTGGATAGCTGAGCTTATAAGTTACAGATAGAATTGTGAGTCAGAGTAGAAATTTAAGGGAGATGAAATTTCAAAAGAATATGAAGGAGATAATGATCCAAATAGAGTTCTTTTGTAAGCCGATCATTGTTTATAAGATTAAGAAAAAATAAGTTGGTTGAAGGGAGCTTATAAGCCTCTGGAGTTAATTTTTTACAGCTTATAAGCTATTTTCGAGCTTATTTTGTCAAACACTTCGCTAAAGCTTATAAACCCCACCAAAAACCCTATCGGTCATGTGTTTTCATAGGCCATATTTTTGTGGTTAGAAATTCACCAATTTTTATCAAGGGTTAGTGAATTGAATGAACCTCAATTAGTTATCATAGTGCAATCAGCAAAGTTCTTAGTTTTGAGTGATGAGTTTTGTGTGCATGTGTTGGCCAACTGGTGAAGTCGTTAATACCTGAGGCCAAAGGTTTCGGGTCCGAGTCTACTGTGACGCAACCATACATTTTCTGTTTATCCAATCAAATATATTGATTGAACCTTTACCAGTTAGAACAATTTCAGTAAGTGTAATTTTGCTGTGATTCTACAGTGCCCTGGAGTTCTTGGCAACATGCAAGCTGGCTAATCTGACGGTGAGGGCCGAGCTCGGCTGCTGCCTTCTGCACAGGGGTGGGAGGCTCACTATTGATGGCTGTATTCTCCAATGCGAGTCAAATCCCTTGGACCATCTCTCTCATGCCATTGTGACCACCGCAAGCCCTCCTGATGGAGTTCCAGCTGCTGCATTAAAGAAGAATGGTGATTGTGTTACTGTAATGCGTACACGGATTGAGGGAGGTGCAAAAGCTGTCTTGACAAGCGGAACACTCTCCCTGCAGCAAGTACGTGTCATATATACTCGCACTTCCCTGTTTTTCTGGTTCAGCGTCGAGCAAACTTGAGACCGAACTAATCTGTGGGTTCGCGTTTGACCTCTTTCTTAATACTCATTCAAATATCTTATGTCTTCCTCCTTTCTGAACTGGAATCTTTGTACTATATATTCAGTGGTGCCATCTCAGGTAGTTTGTAGTTGTAACTGTAGTTTTCCTGTGTTGTATACTAGTAATAGTATAAATCTCCCGCCACTCTTTGGTATGGAATCTGTAACAATAGACCTTTATAATTTGATTGCTAACTAATGTTTCATTTATTGGGTTTTTTTCACGACTGCAGTGCTTACTTTCACCTATAGTCATTGCATTGCCCACTTTACCATCATTTCCAATCCAACTAATTAGTCTAATTCGTATCTTTATTATTGAGTTTTGCTCAAATTCGGGATTTGTTACTCCCAAATTTTATGTTTGTAAATTATTGCTAATTCATAGGTCGATGAAAATTAATATAAGGATTTAATTTTTTGTTGATATATGCAAAATGAGAATTTGGAGAAAATCCATTATTATCCCAAGTTTAAATATGAAGATGAAGAGAGAGATTGAGATGATGCAGCAACAGCGTTTACATTTCAGATCAAGTTCTGTTGCCACATATTGAAAAAAAGCAGAGGCTAATTACAGAGCTCACGGGCAACTCCAAGGCGAGAATTGACAGTGTCGAACAAAATCCTTAGATTCTGCTGCTGCAAATTGGCTATCACATTGAGCACTGAGTTCACATTGTTCGGCGCCGCTGCCATCGCCAAGCACGCCAACGACCCCGAGCTGCTATGGATCAACACATTCTCCATCGGAAGCTTTAAATCCAGCCCCGTAAAATGAAACGTAACAGTTGGCGCTATCTCTTCATTCGTCGCTGCAAAGCAAGTGTCGAACGCTCCCAACGAGCTTATCGCCCCTGTTATTTGCTTCCTAAATTCATCCCGAATACTTATGTATATGGGTTGGACGAACCGGGTTATAACAGTGCCCGAATCTATAATGGTACCCGACCCAGTGCTTGGGTCGAATGCTAGTAGCTCTGGTGCTATTGGAATATTGACCCGGCCCACACTGACTCCGGTGAGGTTCACGTAGTATAGCGATGGGCGGTGTGGGTTCTTCAAGAGCGGGGTGGTTCGGATGTTCTTGGGTTGGCCCGCGGGTCCGAGTTTGAGTGAGCCCGAGAAGTAGTACGACTTGAAGCTAGGGAGACAATATGAGAATACACCTGAATAGACCGCCCCGGTTTGAGAAAGTAATGACATTGGTCCACGGCCCAAGCCCAATAACCCTTGGGGCGGGATCGACCCGCCCGAAATGGTGTTGACACACCCGAAAGCATAGTTTGGGATGACGGTGTTGCCTAAAGTGAGGGTGTCACGGGATAGCGTGGCCGAGAAGGTCGATCCGGCACCGTAGGACCTGTTAAAGAGGCATGAACCGGAACCAACTGTCGGGCACGAGACCCCGCTGACTTGGGTACATTCTGGTACAGAGCAGTCCAGTGAGGCGTAAGTGGTGGAGGAGTTGGAGGCGAAGACAGCAGACGAGCACCCGGTGCAACCGCTGCATGGAATCCATGCAGCGTCGTTGCTAGTGTCCAACACCATGAAGAAGAGCTGGCCCGGAGTCCCAATCTTGACCCGGACAACGTAGTTGCCCGCGTTTATGACCTGGCCCGAGGCGATAGGGGCGGGGGTGGGTTTTGGTGCGACTAGGTTTGCCAAATATGAAATTCGTTTCGGGTCGTTTGAGGCCATGTTAAAGACGGCGTCAACCCATGATGTAGCGGGTTTGGGCGAGTCGAATGGTGAGCATTTGCCGAACATGGGGATGACGGATAGATCCGAACCGGGGGACGAACATGGGTTGAAAGAAGAACCATTGCAAGATGTGGAGAGACAAATGAAGAAGACTAATGTCACAAGAATATTGGAGTGTTCCATGGAGGCTGTTTTATGAGGATAAGGGTGATGGTTGTTTACAAGATTTTGTAAGGGGTTTTATAGATAAGAGTAGAGAGACGGTGTGTGAGCAAAAAAAAATTGGTAGTGAATTGAAAATAACAATATAATAAGGACTCTTATAAAAAATATAATACTATATGCATTAACATTTGATGCATGTGAAGAACCCTGGCCCTTTTGTTGACAAAGAAACAAGCATGGGTAAATATCACCCAAGACAAATCTTACACTGCTGAAATATCAATACGGAAAAAAAAGATTACTTTAGTTCTTGTTGATTTTTCAATTTAAAATATAAATAGTATTTCATTTTATGTGTCTACCATGATTATATCTTAATTAACCAAGTGAATTATTAGAACCTTCCAAATTGCTTCGTCCGGTCCTCATTAAGCGTGCGATAATTGACAGGTGCAGATTTTAAAAAATTGTTTGACTTTATTAAAATAATGGGAGAAAAAATTAGTGGACTGAATTATGAATTAAATGAATTAGTGAAATATGAGATCTTGCCACAAAATAGAAAAAGCAGAATAACACATTTAATATACACCGAACGAAAATGATAAAATGGAATAAGTAATGAGGACCGGAGTAATAATCTATACATATATGTGGTTAATATTAAAATGAGATAATTAATGGAGACCGAAGTAATAATGGTTCTGAGATAAAATGAGATAATTAATAAGGACCAAAATAATAAACTATATATAAGTGGTTGAAGGGCCCTGAAATCTGAATCCACTGTGGAACCCGATTTGCAGGATGTTTTGTTTGATATAAGAAAATTGAGATACAAGACAAATTTATACTGCATTAATTAGATTGTCCCCTTTTTTATATTTTACCTATCGCGTGGACCATGTTTTACAATTTTATATCTATTTTTGTAACCCAAATCGAGGGTATTAAATTAACCCAACTTGATATTCTTTAATTATATGCTCTATTGCGTGAAAGTAGGTTAATTATGTAAAGGGTACATATATGATACGATCACACACATGTTTGTTAGGCAAGCAGGATCATGAGTGGTTCAGAAATTCCATTCAAAAATCATTATGTTCATTATGTATTTCGTTAATGAATATATTAATGATAATAATTTGGTAAATATTGAGTTTTGTTTCAGTTAAAATGTTACTCCCTATAATTTAAAATAAAAAATGTTATCAAATTTGAGTTTCATATAAATGATTGGAGTAAATTTATTTTTTATTCATATATCAAAAAAATAGATTTGACCTTAACCCCTATGCAATGCTAAGGGGCTAGAATTGAAAAGTTGGGTTTTCTTTTGAGATTCTAAAATGATATTTCCCTCAATAACGACATTAACTTTCATATCTCATCTCCACTATTGGCAGAAGGCATCTATTGTTTTCAACATCAATGATCCTAGGGTTTAATCAATGTCAAGAGGTTTAAAAATAATAATTTTGGTAATATGTGAGTGAAGTAATTGACCTAGTTCTAAGTGTGGTGATTAAAACTGATTATTATATGATTATAAAATGGAAATTAGCAATATTATTGGGATTTTTTTCAATATTTTAGTGGATGATTGATGTTATTGTTTTGAATTTCTCATTTTCTTTTTTAATATTATTTGTTTTGTATTTTGAATGATAACTTCTTACAATAATTAATGATATAATTAGGGAGTTAGTAATCATATTTAACAGCTTAATTTGGTCAAAATTGGGATTAAAAACGTTGACCGTTAAAATTTGACGGAAAAGTTAACTTTGGACCGATTGTGATTCGAGTTGAAATGTTTGAGATCAAAAAATTCAAAAGATAATGTTTAGGACCAAAATCATAAAATGAGCATATATCCAGGACCGGTTTTAGCCTTTACTCAAATAGGAATAGAAATAACTATATCATTATGATATTATCTAACTATATCAATTAACCCCTAAATAATAGTAGTAATAATAAAGTTCATTTGCAGTGCTTAAGATATAACCATATCATGATTTTGGTTATGAAATTATGTTTGATATTTTAAGATTTAAACATTATGATTTGGTTCATTTAAATAATGTAAATACTACTCCCTCTGTACTCATATAAGTTGAGTCATATTTCTTTTTGAGATATCCCAACTAAGTTGAGTCATTTTGTTTTTTCGGCAAAAACCAAAACATATAATCACTTTTCTTTATCATCTCTCATACTTTACTGTATCTCCTACTTTATACTCTCTTTTTTTTATTTTAACTTTGTTTAATATACTTAACCCAATTTCTTAAATTGCGTAGCCAAAAGAAATGTCTAAAAGTTAGTTGGGATGGAGAGAGTATTAATTAAGTATTTAAAAAACTAAACTAAAATTTATTTTGGTGTTAAACATATGAGCATTTTATGATTTTGGTCCAAAACGTTATGTTTTCTGGTTTTAGATGATGCTATGTTTTCATTCACGATATGTATCAATATGATTATAACCAAATTCAGCAATTTGGACATTGTAAGTAAGGGTATTTAAGCTTATCATCCAAACTTCAAAATTCTTCTGATGCCCAACCATTAAATCGCATGCCTGTGGTGAATTTTGGAGGCAAAGCTAACGTCTAGATTCATGCATGCCTTCTTTAAAAATTGGCTTTGACAACGATCTCCAATGGGTGAATGGATGACGACAATTGATCTACCACATCAAGTCGACCAAGATGGATGCAGTGACCACATCTATTGTCATTGCAAATTTCAATTATTTTTTATTTTCTTGTATGACAAAAAATTAATAATAGTGCTTAATCATATAATTTTAATCAATTTTTTGAAATTTTCAGTGTATAATTAATATCTCCGTCCAAAAAAAAATCATATTTCCATTTTTACCCGTCCTCTCAAGTGATCTCATAATAAAATGATAAAGTTACTCTCAATTTATTACTCACTTTTTATCTTTCTCTCCTATTTAACCACTTATATTTTTCTCTCTCTTACTTCACCAGTATCCAGAAAAACATGTGACATCCACCGATGAGATTATTTTTAGTGGACAGAGGGAGTAATAAATTTCAAGAAGAAACATTATCTCATGGAGGAATTCAGGCGCCAGGTTCGCCTCTAAAATTCATCGTCGGCTTGCGAGTTTATGTCTGTGCATCGAAAGAATTTTGATGATCGAATGGTGAGCTTTAAAACCCCTAATGTTTCACCGTCTTTCGCTGTTGATATCGATCGAAATCTGGGTTAGAATCATCATAATTCAAATTACTTATAAACCCTAGCACCGTTTGCTACGTCAATTTGTGGCAAAAATGAACAATTCATACTCCATTCGTCGCTTAAAAATATAAACTACTAAAGGATACCTCAGTAAAGAGAAAAAAGTGATTGAAATATTGTTAGTGAAAAATGGGTCCACCTCAGTAGAGAGAAAAAAAATTCCTAAATTATAAAGTTCATAATTTAAAGGATGAAATAGAAAAGAAATACTCCCTCCGTGCGAAAATATGAGTCCCGTTTTTCTATTTTGGTCCGTCCGCGAATAAGAGTCTCGGTTCATAATTACTATAAATGGTAAAGAGGTCTCACATTCCACCAACTTATTCTACTCACATATCATTTAAAACTAATGTATACAAGTGAGACCTATATTCCACTAACTTTCTTCCACCAACTTTTCTTAACATTTATTAAAACCCATGCCGGAATGGAATGAGACTCCTATTCGCAGACGGAGGGAGTAGTTCATATTTTTAAGGTATTGAAAAAGTAATATTTAGGTACCAAAACTAGCAAACATAATATTATGAACCAAAATAATAAATGAGTCACAAACTTTTAAGGATCAAAATATACTTTACTATAGTGTTTAAATATTTAGTTAACAGTGTGTTACAAATTATAAAAATGCCTTGGTCGTTTAAACTGTTAAACTGTACAACAGTCACTTATTTAGGAAAAAAACTTTAGTCTTTTTTTTCATACTCACACATACATATTACATACAACTTTACGTATGTGTCCTTCAAAAATATAAAATTTCAAAGTATGATTATAATTTATTACTGAGTAAAGGCCAAATATGGTCCCTAACATATGACCGTTTTATCAATTTGGTCCTTAACATTATCTTTTTGATTATTTGGTCCCTCACAAATAAACTCGGATCCGAATCGGTCCTCACTTAACAGAACCGTCAAAAAATAGACGATGACCGCAATTTGACTATGTTAAATTACTAATGGTAATTAATTATACATAATTATAATTCTTTTCCTATTAGCAAAATTGGAAAAAAGATAGTATCAGTTACAAAATGAAAATGAATAATTTGTAATTTAATAGGAATTAAGAATTATAATTAAGTATAATTAATTACCATTAATAATTTAATATAGTCAAATTGCAATCACCGTCTATTTTTTGATGCATCTGTTAAGTGAAGACCGATTCGGGTCCGAGTTTATTTGTGAGGGACCAAATAATCAAAATGATAATGTTAAGGACCAAATTGATAAAACGGCCATATGTTAGGGACTATATTTGGCCTTTACTCTTTATTATTCCAGTTTCATATTAATAGGATCATTTTACTATTTTGAAAAGTTTTAAGTTAATTGAGTCATTTTTATTTTTGACAAAAATTAATCATGTCTCTTACTTTATTCTCTCTTCATCTCTCTTACTTTATTTTCTCTTACTTTATTCGCTATCCACTTAACACACTATTCTTTAACTCCGTGCCGAAAAGATGTGCATCTATTAACAAGGAACAAATGGAGTATTACTACCTCCGTCCCACTCTAAGCGGAATATTTCTTATTCGACACGAGATTTTAAGTATTGTTATTTTGTGATTTAAATGGGCAAAGAATAAGTATGAGAGTTAAAAAAAGCAGAAATAATGATTTTTTTTAAGAAATGTGTCATTTAAAGTGGGATATCCCAACAACAACCTAGAACAACCTAGCCAATGAGAATAAGGTATTTCATAAAAAAAAACAAAATAAAAAATAAAAAATAAAAACCGGCTAGCCGATCGCTCGTTGTGCAATAGTGGACTTGCAATCGGCTAGCCGATCGCTCGTTGTGCAATAGTGGACTTGCAATCGGCTAGCTGTGCTCGTCCACGCCCTAGCTCTAGGGCGTTGTTTTTTCGTCCTCTCGGCTAGCCTACCGCAAGAGCGGACTATCTGAGAGCCTTAGCCGTACGCCGGTGGCTAGGGCGCCGGCTGGTCCACTATTGTGGATGCTCTTAAACCATATTCCTTTCTCTTCTTTCTCATTCAACCCAGAAACTCTAGTTCTCTCATTTCATTTCATAGATATGGAGAGGTCCCATTATAGCAGCGGCTTTCGCGATTGCACACGTGACCTCCGATTCATATACGACTATTGTCATTATACCAAGGTGGCTTCACTCCGATTCATCACAAGTTATGAGAAACCTATAAGGGGAACTTATATTTCGTTTTTGAGAGAAAAGAAGGATGTTTCTTAAAGCTATGCGAATCGATCAAGGAAGGCGACGTCGTGACTTGATCAACGTCATTATCTAGATCTAAAAGTGAGAGTCTTGGTTTAATTTTATCATCAACGATAGACGTAAGTAGAGCAATAGAGAAACTAGTGAGAATTGTAATATATGCGGGTTGTTTTTTTTTTTTTTTTTTAATTATAGTGTTTCTTGTTGAAGTAATGTTATGAAATGCAATTTGAAACATTTGGATTACAAATCTGGCAATTCAAAATATATAACATGTTACTCATGTAACTCATCATTCTATGAAGCAAGAAGTACTTCAAATTTTTGGACATCCTTACACGCACACTGATTATTTAAATAATAATCCAAATAAAGATTTAATTTTCTGATTGCTACATTGTGATCCTACACATTTGCTCCATTTCATCAATCTTCACTTAAAAATTATAACTAATTAATCACAAATTATTATATTGATACGATAAAATATGACCTAAATTCGGATTGACCGTTAGTCTTTTACGACTTTGTCAAAAAAAGCAAAAAAGTGGACTGATTTCATAAATTCGAGATACAAAGATACAAAATATTCCTCCTCATTTCCATCTTAAAAAAATAGACTAATTTTACTATTTTAAGCAGTTCTCTAAAATTAGACCAAGTCTAAATATAAAAAGGTTTTAGCCAATTACAAACCACTAATAATGTGAACCCCATAATCCATTAACATTATAATTTTCACTCCTTTTTTCTTCTCTCTCTTACTTTTTCTCATCTCTCCCTTACTTTACTAATTGTATATTAAATTTTGTGTCATTTACAAGTTTGTGTATTTTTAAAGGACAGAGAGATTATAATATTCTGGACCAAAATTATAAACGGTCATATATTTAATGTCAATTTTGGATTTTAGTCTATAATATACTTCCTCCGTCCACAAAAAATAGAGCAATTGGTGTATGACACGAGTTTTAATGTAGAATTGGTAAAGTAAGAGAGAAGGGAAAAAAGTAAGAGAGAAGGAGAAAAAATAAGTGAGAAGTAGTATTAGTGGAATGATGTATAGGGTTATTATTTGTTGAAAACTTTCCATAAATGAATGTGCTCTATTTTTTGTGGACGTTCAAAAATGGTAAATGTGCTATATTTTTTGTGGACGGAGGGAGTATTAAAGTAAGAGAGAAGGAGAAAAAATAAGTGAGAAGTAGTATTAGTGGAATGATGTATAGGGTTATTATTTGTTGAAAACTTTCCATAAATGAATGTGCTCTATTTTTTGTGAACGTTCAAAAATGGTAAATGTGCTATACTTTTTGTGGACGGATGGAGTATATAATACTCCCTTCGTCCCAACTAAGTTGAGTCAAAACTTTTGGGTGCAGAAATTTTGATGAAAAGTAGATGATGAATAAAGAAGGAAAGATAAAGATAGTAAAATAAGTGATGGAATAAAGTAAGAATGATTAGATATTTTGTTTTTTGTCAAAAAATGAAATGACTCAACTTAGCTGGGACATCCTAAAAAAGAATACAACTCAACATAGTTGTGACGAAAAGTGTATCAATCATGATGTAAAATGATGTGGGTCTTATTCTCCAATAACATACTTAGGCACCTTTTTTTCTCTCTCTTTCTTATTGTACTCCCTCCGTCCCACTCTAAGTGGAACATTTCTATATTGGCACGATATTTTATGTAGTGTTGTTTTATGAGTTAAGTAAAGAGAATAAAGTAGGGAAAGTGATGTTTCTACTTTTAGAAATGTGTCACTTAGAGTGAGACATCCCAAAAAAGAAAATGGTTCACTTAAAGTAAAAGAGATGGAGTATTAACTTTGCATTAAAATTCGTTCTATTTTAAATATTGTACTTATTTTTTTAGGATGGAACATTTTGATATATTGTAGAACAAAAGACCAAACTATAAGAGAGAGCGGAGAAAGAAAACATTGTCCGAATCTGAACAGTAATCAGCCCTTGAAGATCAATTTCAAATAAATGCTTCTACAAGTCCACCATTGCATTTTCCTTCGAAAGAGCTTCGCGTGGATACCTCGTACGCCTCAATCGGAGTTCGGATGAAGAAGATATGGTTGTTTTACAAAGACTGCGCATAGCAGTGCAACACGCGCGACTGGAGCAAAATGCGCGACCGGGGGTTCAAAACGCGCGACCTAATCGAGAGTCGGACAAAAAACCCAACCGGGCATTTTGCACTGTGAAGATTGCCCGATCGGGCGTTTCTTACCGGGCCTATTTTTAAAGCCCTAACTATTTAAATAGCTAGGGCACGACTTCCAATGCATCTTTTGGCGGCTGGAGGCGATTTTTAGAGAGAGAAAGAGGCTTGGAGTCCATTTTTGGGAGGAAGAAGAAGAATTTTGAGGCTAATTATCCATAATCTTGCCCATATAGTAGCATTTACTTGTTTTCTTGTATTGTTGCCCACTATGAGTGACTAGATTTTAGGGATTACTCCTAGCTACTTAGGGAAGCTTGTAAATATGAATCCATGATTGTGTTTTGATTGATTTCCATGTTTTGGTTCTTATCTATGTCTTTATTTTCAATCTGTGTTGGGTTTTTCTAAGAAACTTAATCCGGTAATAACCTTAACTTCAATGTCTCTTTAACTTGGGGTAGGGAGCTAATATAGATAAGAAACCCTAGGCTAAAATTGGTCAGGGGATAGTTTGGGGTGGATCTTGTGTGTTGAACGTTCTTAGAAGCTAATCCCGAGCTTACTATGCGACTATATGAGTGAGGGGTTGGTGAGTAGAGCCTAGGAGACGTGATCAGCTTATCCTAGGTGTAAAATTCAACGATCAGTGATCAGCTGCGTGAGAGCGTAAAGTCAACACGATCCCGATAGATAATGGTAAGTAATTAAACTTTAGGATTCATGTGAACAAGCAACCTGAAACAAGCTAGGAGTAGTCTTCCCTTGTATTTTTCCTTCTCGTTTCGTCCTTCACTCGTTTCTTGATCAAAAATCCAAAATTAAACTATTTTACTGCTTTTTAGTTAGGTTTACTAGTTTTAGCAATTCATCTCCTCCTGTGGGTTCGACACCTTTTATACTGCATTGCATATACTTGCAGGGGTAGTATTTTTAGGGAATTATTACTTGTTTTGTGTACTTAAATTGCATCCTAAAAATCACAACGCTTATGCCCATTTAATATACATTTATTTTGTGAAACACATCCTCTGCTTCATAGAAATAGGCTAATTGGAGATGACACATGGTTTAATGTGTAATTAGTCAAGTAGAGAGAAATAGACAAAATAGTTGAAATTAAATACTCTCTTCGTTTCTTCATAGTTGAGGCGGAACTTTTCGGCGCGGAGTTTTAGAAATAAATGTTGGGTGTGTTAAATAAATAGATAAAAAAGTAAGAGAAAGGAAAAGGTAGAGAGAATAAAGTAGAGAGAATAAAATAAGAGAGAGTAAAGTAAGAAAGAGGAAAAAATTACCATATAAGGAAACGACTCAACTATGAAGAAACTTCCTGAAATGATAAAACGACTCAACTATGAAGAAACTTTCTGAAATGATAAAATGACTCAACTATGAAGAAACGGAGGGAGTAGTAGATGGTGGGATCCATAAATAATAAAGTGAAAGAGAAGAAAAAAGATTTGTTATTATGAATGTTGATACTTCTGTGGGATTGAAGAAAAGGAAAAATGAAATAAATCTATTAAATGAAGTAGAAAAGAATTGAATTTGACGAATGAATAGGATGAGGAATGATTGGTGGATAGGTTTGTTGCAGCAAAGTCCTTTTGTCCCTTGCTGAGGTGAGCACGACATGCGGTCGGTCACGGGAAACCGTTAAAGACTTTCCAGTTCACGTGAATTTCCAATAATCCTCCTATTTTCTTCATTTCTTTTTATTACGGGCCAATAATTATTTTGATAGATTCAATAATGCTCCTAAAATTAGTTTTACGTAGTTCTTCCTCCGTTGCATAGTAGTGGAGATATTTCTTTACGGTACGATAATTAAGAAAAATTGTGTTAAGTGGGTTAAATAAATGAAGAATAAAGTAGGAAAGAAAATAGGTAGAGAGATTAAGAGAGAATAAAGTAAGTGAGAAAAATATGTTGACTTTTATTAAAAAATAAAATGACTCTACTAAATAGGTTAAATAAATGAAGAATAAAGTAGGAAATAAAAAAGATGAGATGAAAAGAGAATAAAGTAAAAGAGATTAAAGAAAATGAGAAGAAATATGTTGATTTTTACTAATAAAGTAAAATGACTCCACTATTATTGAACTTACGGAGTTCTATGTATTTTGCAAACTATGTTTTAAATTATGCTGATTAGATTATAAAACGATTTAATATGAAATTATGCTAATATATTAACACAATATGTTGGTTATATCGTAACAGGGGCATGTTAGGGTGTCACCACCCCTTAAAATAACACCATACCACCACTATTCCTAGCCAATCATTTGTACACGTGGACGAATAATAAGCTGTCACGTGGCAAAAAAAAGAAATCTGGAAAAAGACGGTCAGCAATTTGTTTTGTCTTTATCCAAAGAATATTTCTTGTCCAAGAATATCGACACACTATACAACAATCTATAGATTGGTGTGTAGTGTTTGTAATATTGGCATGTGTAACGTTTATAATATTGCTTGTATAAGCGGTGTCACGGTGTCATTTTAAGAGGGGTTGTCATTTTAACACAAACTATCGCAACATTATGGGTCGTATTGGGTTGTCAAAAACTTATTTATATTATGATTAATTAAATAAAACTTTCCATATCCTATCATAAGCAACTCCTAAACCTTTTAACATCAAATGGCCATATTTTTATTTGTTAAAATAATTTAGAAATTTTTAACAAAAACTGCAAACACACGTCAACAACATATAATTAATTCCTAAACACAAATCCTAAGCAGAAAAAAATCCCAAATCCAAACTCTAACCTGACAAACACACCCCAACCCTAAACATAAACCCAAACCCAAAGAAAAACCCAAACCCAAACCTAAACCTAAACCTAACCTGAAACCATTAAATTCTTATTGGGTTACAACTCGTTAGTCAAGTAATTAGAATTAATTAAAAAGCCTATTACTAAATTAAAATTAAGCCTATTACTATTGAAAATTCATTAGAGTGTCGTTGATTGACAAAATGAGCTTGGTCTATAACTAAATTATAATTAAATTTTATATTATTGTTTGATTGCTGATTATACTCTCTAAGATAATTTTGAGAAATTGCTTAGTTGATAAGATTAGAATTTTAGATTCAACAAATCAAAATTTGTTTGATTGCTTAGATTATACTCTTTAAGATAATTTTGAGAAATCGCATGGTTGATAAAATTAGAATTTTATATCCTCTAACTAGAACTACCCATAATTGCATGCGATCAAAATCTCTACATAAATATTGGTAAGTAAAAGTTGTACTTATGGCAAAAAAAACATAAGGGTATCATGGCATAGACACATTATGTCTCAAAATCATTACCAAACTAGCCTCTCACCAACGAGTACGACGGAGAGCCTCCGTCTAACTTTTTTTTCTCTTTATTTGTAAAACATAGGTAAGACTAGGCATCAATATCTTCTTCGAGCCACATGTATTCGCCTTCTCTAGCACCTTTATTTGCACTACTTTCTTTTTACTTGAGCTCTTGCCTTCTGGATTTAGTAATTATTGGAGATGATTCCAATAGTCTCTGCAAGAAATTTCGACGCAAATTAATGTTGCTTCCAGGAAAATATGTCATAGTGTGGATGTGTAACAACAAATCGGCAATGTTTTTAGTTGCGAACCAAATATACAATTTTTGACTCCTTAGTTTTGAGTGCTTTTATATGTTTTTGGATATACAAAACTGTCATAATTTCATTGCACTCTAAAAAAACTTGTTTTTACATGACATAAAAATTGAGACGCAATTACTTGCGTTGAATTTTTTTAAGAAATAACAACAATTCTTTTGCTTTTTTTAGGATGCTTCCAGTTTGCATCCTCTAATTTTAGTTGGGACACCAACAACAAGGACACTTTTAGAAGCGTTTGTGGTATATTTAGAAATACATTGACGTCCTTAATTACATTAAAAATGTCCATATCGGTTTATTTGGTTGTAGTGGCAAGACTTGAAAGTGGAGGTAAAACGGAGCTCCGGTGATGTCGAGGATTGAGGTGAAAATGGAGAGCTCAAATGGGAAAATCATCACACATCTCAGTCAGTTGCTGATTTGGGCGACCTGTCGAACTCAGCGGGTCGCTAAAGTTGGCTAGTTTGTCGAGAAGCATATGAGCATTGTTCACTCATATAGCTGCCCTCAACATAAGAATTGTAGGAAAACATGGAACATGTGGGAATTTGAAAAGGCTAGGCCTTTGGCCTTTCATCTTTTGGTAACCTCCAAATGCTTTATGGTATGCCTTAATGTCAAGACCTTTGAGGTGGTCTCCCATATCCTATAAATAGGTGGAGTTTGGGAGAGGAGAACACACCAACAATCATTCTCTCTTCTCTCTACCTCTCTACATCATAATTCGCATATAGAAGCATTGCATAGCTCGGTTCTCGCCTCCAATTCAAGTTCGCCGGAGCCTACGAGTTTGAGGTGCTTCAACTCGGTAGGAGGAAAGTCGTTTCATCTTTGGGGACGTTGCGCCAATCCGTGAGCACTAGCCGGGGCGTATCTCGTCTTGCGGAGAGAGGGATACCTCGACTCGACTTGAAGAAGACTATAGTTTGCATCTTGATCCTTTTATTGTATTTACTTTGATATATTTACCTTCTAGTTTTTGGTTCTTTTGTAATAGCAAGAGTTTGCCCGTGTAAAGGCTACACTATTTCCAACAATCGCAAGACGAGATAGTGTACTCTTGCCATCATCATGCGACCGAAGCTGGAGGAAACATAAAATTCAAAGCTGGAATGAAGCAACAAACAGACGCAATGTCGATGCGCACTGAAGTGGTTAATTTCTTGAGATCCATTCTCTTGATAATTGTGTTTATCGTTTGTCATTTGACAAGCAAGACCAGTTTTGACTTGGTAGTAATAATGCATGTGGTGTTGAATATACCAATGCACATATGGTTCAAGATAATTGTGTACTTATTGATGGAGATAATATTGTGCAAATTATTTGAACGTGTTGTTATAAACAACAAAGATCACGAGGTGGTCGCAATGGTCTCCGACGTGAACCATGGTAATAATCCAAATGAATGGTTTGTTGATACGGGTGCCACATGTCATGTGTGCTCCGAGAGAAGTGTTTTTTCTACTTACAAATCTGTTGGAGGTAGAAAAGTACGCATGGGAAACCAAGCCTCTTCTGAGGTGGTTGGTGTGGGTAACGTGTTCCTAAAATTAGGATTTGGAAAGGTTCTTACCCTTAAGGATGTGCTGCATGTCCCAGACATCCGAAATAATTTGGTGTTAGGCTCACTTCTAGTAAATCATGGATTTTCACTAGAATTTGAGTGTGAAAAGGTTATATTGACCAAGTATGGAAAGTTCATAGGTGAAGGTCACCTAGTAAATGAGCTTTTTGAGCTGAATGTTATGGTCATTCACCGTGGAAAAGCAATAAGCAATAAGGAAGATGGCACATCTTCTTATTTGCTTGAGTGCTCTAATTTATGGCATAAAAGATTGAGACATGTAAATCTGAATGCTATAAAAAGATTAGTAAATCTTGATTTACTAAAATTTGATGAGTTTAATTCACAAAAGAAATGTGAAGTCTGTGTTGAAGCAAAAATGACCAAGCTGTCGTTCCGCTCGGTAGAACGGAGCACAAAACCTCTAGAATTGATCCATACAGATATATGTGATTTAAAATTTGTGCAAACCAGAGGTGGTAAAAAGTATTTCATCACATTCATTGATGATTGCACGAGGTATTGTTACATTTACTTATTAAGAAGTAAAGATGAGGCAATTGAAGCGTTTAAAGACTTCAAAAATGAAGTCGAAAATCAACTTAATTGTCGAATTAAGTGTGTTCGAAGTGATAGAGATGGTGAATATGTGGCGCCATTTGCAAAATTATGTCATGCAAGTGGTATAATTCACCAAACCACGGCTCCATATTCTCCTCAGTCGAATGGTGTTGCTGAGCGCAAAAATCGAACACTGAAAGAGATGATGAATGCTCTGTTGATTAATTCAGGATACCCCAGAACATGTGGGGGGAAGCTTTGCTAACCGCAAATTACATCTTGAATAAGATTCCACTAAAAAATAGGGATGTGACTCCTTATGAATAGTGGAAGGGAAAGAAACCTTTATATACACACCTTAAAGTGCGAGGGTGTTTAGCAAAGGTACAAGTGCCGCCTTCAAAACAAGTTGCAATTGGCCCTAAAACAGTCGATTGTATCTAAATTGGATATGCATTGAACAATAGCGCATGTCGCTTCTTAGTTCATAAGTCAGCTATACCTGATGTAGCTGAAGGAACAATAATTGAGTCAAGGAATGTTGTATTCTTTGAGAATGTGTTTCCTTGCAAGAAGCAAGATGATCGTTCTAGTGAAAGAATGATGGATGAAACCACTAGTTCTAATTCTCCAAAAGTGACGAGGACAAGTCTTGAGGATGTAGAACCAAGACGTGGTAAAAGAGTTAGAGTTGCTAAGACTATTGGTCCAGACTTCATAACTTTTATGTTGGATGGTGAACCAAAGTCACTATTAGAAGCATTGTCTGGCTCAGACGCAGTGTGGTGGCTAGAAGCTATCAACAGTGAAATGGAATCCATCATGCTAAATAACACATGGGTGTTAGTAGACTTGCCGGAAGGCTGCAAGGCCTTAGGATGCAAGTGGATTATGAAAAAGAAATATAAACTCGATGGTACTATAGACAAGTACAAAGCTCGCCTAGTAGTCAAAGGCTTTAAGCAGAAAGAAGGACATGAGTTCTTTGATACTTACTCACGTGTGACGAGAATAGCTTCCATCCGGGTGCTTCTTGCGATTGCTGCGTTGCACAATCTTGAGATTCACCAAATGGATGTGAAAACTGCGTTTCTGAATGGTGATTTGGAAGAAGAGATATACATGGAGCAACCTGAAGGGTTTGTTGTGCCCGGACAAGAACGCAAGGTATGCAAATTGGTAAAGTCTCTTTATGGATTGAAGCAAGCGCCGTTGCAATGACACTTGAAGTTTGACAATGTAATGTTGACAAATGGATTCACTATCAACGAGTGTGATAAGTGTGTTTACATTAAGAACACAGATAACGGGTTTGTTATTATGTGTCTTTATGTTGATGATATGTTGATAATGGGCAGCAATAGTGCCATTATTAACGAGACAAAAAATATGTTGAAAAGAAATTTCGATATGAAAGATATGGGTCTAGCTGATGTGATTCTCGGAATCAAAATTTTGAGGACTAATGAGGGAATTGCCTTAACGCAATCTCATTATGTTGAGAAAATGCTTAAGAAATTCAACTCGTTTGATTGTAAGCCAGCAAAGACTCCTTTGGAGCTCAATGTCCATCTAAGCAAGAATATGGGTGAGCCTGTTGCTCAAGAAGAGTATGCAAAGGTTATAGGAAGTTTGATGTTTATCACGAACTGTACTAGACCAGATCTTGCTTGTACGGTGAACAAGTTGAGCTGATTCACGAGCAACCCAAGCAAGGAACATTGGAAAGCTCTGTGCAGAGTTTTGAGATACTTGAAGTATAATTGACTTTGGACTCCACTACACAAGATATCCCCAAGTACTTGAAGGGTACTGTGACGCAAATTGGATCTCTGATTCAAAAGACTCATTTTCGACGAGTGGGTATGTGTTCACTGTGGGGGGTGGTGCTGTTTCGTGGAAGTCAACGAAACAGACGTGTATTGCTCGCTCCACCATGGAATCCGAGTTTATCGCATTGGATAAAGCAGGGGAAGAAGCCGAGTGGCTCAGAAATTTCCTAGAATGTATTCCATGTTGGAAGAAGCCAGTGCCCACAGTAGTGATACACTGTGATAGCAAAGCAGCTATAGGTAGAGCACACAGTGGCTTCTATAATGGTAAGTCTCGACACATTCGTCGACGACATAATACCGTAAGGCAGTTGATCACAAGTGGTGTTATCGCAGTTGACTATGTTAAGTCAGTGGATAACATAGCGGATCCATTAACAAAAGGTTTAAACCGTGATCAAATGCATAAATTGCTAAAAGGAATGGGACTGAAAACCACATCTTAAAAGATGAGTATAGTGGTAACCCAACCATACGATTGGAGATCACATGTGATTGGTTCAATGGGAAACAAAGCTATACAAATCTAGTTGTAACACTCAGAAGATTTTTATCATTGCTCATTCTTTAGAAAGCATTGAGTGATGTAACCTGCAGGTGGTAAGAGGCTAAGTCTTTTGACTTTTAATGATTCTTGAAATCTCAAGGAGATGCAGTATGGCAGGATACTCATGAAAGAATCACCTATGTAAGTGAGAAGTGGGGCCGCTTCGTGTGTGTGAGTCACTTACGAATTCCAAAGAGGTGTTCCACGGCCGAAACGGACACAAACATGAGAACTGATGGAGTTGAGACAATATTGTGTTGATACTATTGACTAGGCATACACCAAGGAGGAATAGTTCAAGGCATCGCGTCCACTAGCCTGCCGGTATGTCCGATAGTGTTGATATGGAAGGTTCAAAACCACAAGTTACCTCTCCAAAGACAGTATCGTTTCTCGAGAACTGAGCAAAGAGTCTGCATACATGCATTTGTGTCTGGTGTTGGTTTGAGCTTGCGGCGCTCTAACCAATGTGGGGAATTGTAGGAAAACATGGAACATGTGGGAAATTTGAAAAGGCTAGGTCTTTGGCCTTTCATCTTTTGGTAACCTCCAAATGCTTTATGGTATGCCTTAATGTCAAGACCTTTGAGGTGGTCTCCCCTATCCTATAAATAGGTGGAGTTTGGGAGAGGAAAACACACCAACAATCATTCTCTCTTCTCTCTACCTATCTACATCATAGTTCGCATATAGAAGCATTGCATAGCTCGGTTCTTGCCTCCAATTCAAGTTCGCAGGAGCCTACGAGTTTGAGGTGCTTCAACTCGGTAGGAGGAAAGTCGTTTCATCTTTGGGGACGTTGCGCCAATCCGTGAGCACTAGCCGGGGCGTATCTCGTCTTGCGGAGAGAGGGATACCTCGACTCGATTTGAAGAAGAATATAGTTTGCATCTTGATCCTTTTATTGTATTTACTTTGATATATTTACCTTCTAGTTTTTGGTTCTTTTGTAATAGCAAGAGTTTGTCCGTGTAAAGGCTACACTATTTTCAACAAGAATTGACCGTTTCCAGAGTGCTAAATATGTCAGTGTAGTTCACTCAGCTATTAACAATTGGGGATTAGGTTTTGTACTAAGAGAAATGAGTTTTGCCATTTGTTTCCTGGAATGAGAAAGTGTTCAATTATTAGGGGAAGAATTGGTAACATATAAGTTGAAGGTAATATGCTTTATTTGTAACAAATTAATTTTTATATTAAGATATTTATGTTTACTCATGATAGAAATCCATGGGTTCTATTCTAAAATCAATTGGTGATAGGAGGAGTAGCCCATGAGATTTATATACTAGTTTTAGTTTTCTCTTGACACCAATGTGGGACAGTTATATGTTATTTTTTAGTTTCAATTGCCAACATCCTCCCTCAAACCCTTCAAGGTGAAGCTTGGAGGGGTTGGACTTTTTTTATGATCGATTGGACAATCGGCCCAATTTATTTTCGATCGGTTGGACCACTGGCCCAAATTTCAAGCCCATTTATACTGTTGGGTCAGTCATTTTTTTTTCGGTTTCAGCCCAGATATACTACTGGGTCAGTTAAATATGACTCACAGTCTGCGACCTGCTCTGATACCATGATAGAATCCATGGGTCCATCCTAAAACCAATTGGTGATAGGAGGAGTGGCCCATGGAATTTATATACTAGTTTCAGTTTTCTCTTGACACAGATATGAGGCAGTTATATGTTATTTTTTAGTTTCAATTGCCAACAACTAAGCCTATCGTTATTTTTTGAGTTGGTGTTGTTGATAACATTTATATTTAAAATTTTAATTTGCATACAAAATGACAAAAAGTAGACGGTTTTAATTTTCAAAGTTAAAGATTAAGATAGAAAAAATGCAAAAGACTAAATGGTGAAATTTAAATGAGAACTAAAAGATTTGTATAATTGATATCTCTATTTCATAAAAACGTGTGTACTTTCCATTTTTATTTGTGTCATAAAATTATGGTCATTTCATTTATAAAAAATTTTCTCCAACTTATAACCTATATGCATCAATTTATTTACAACTTATACCACTATAACTAACCATTACAATTCACTAAACAATAATAATAGCATACTAAATTACTAATATAAATCCTACTGGCTATCTATACCCTTAATTCTCCTTCTCTCTTTTACTTACCAATTGTGTATTAATTCTCGTGTCATTTCAATTTTCATATACACTTATTTTTATGGGACCGAGGGCGTACATAGTTTAATTTAATTTTAGGTTTATTATCACAATGTTAACTTGCTATACTATTATTTTTCAATTTACTAAATATGTTATTATTCATGATTATTGTTAATATGACTCACTATAAAAATTTGCGTAATTACTTAAAAAGATGTTGAATTGATATTATATTTTTTTAGCATAAAAATCATAATATTTTAATAAGGTTATTGGCTGAATATTAGAAATATTATTTTAACGTAAACAACATTAATATAAGAGTCGAGCATCATTTTAGCGATATCAGCGTTATTGCATTTAGTTTGTGACTTGAAGAGATTTTATTTTATTTTTATTGCCTTTTTTGGAATTTGAGAGGGTATGGTGATGCACATGCACATAATACGATTAGAGGTGGTAATTTGGAAAGGGAATTAGACGTAATTTTGTTAAGGTGTATCAGTTTTATTTTGGTTGAATCCCCTATGTTATATAAAGCGATGAGATGTAGGGAAAACTGATACAGAGTTATTGATTGAAAAAAAAACAACAAATTGGTGGAAAATGGTTTCATCTGCGCGTAGGTTTGGAATGAAGAAGAAGTAGCGATTGGAAGAGCTGCTTCAACAAGTGTGCAAATCAAAGAGGATTTCTTTTATGTTTGGGCTTATCTATATAACTGATAGATTCCAAGTCTAATCTTTTGGGCCTAACAATCTTTTTTTCGTTTTTTTCTATAGCCCAATTCTTTTATTGAGAAAGCCATTTTGAGCCCAATTGATTAAAGCAATTTATATTCGAAGAATAATTGAGGAGCCCAATACATGAAATAAACAAGGTGAGCTTTATTACTTAAACTCTTTTATTTTTAAGGATATAAATTTGGTGATATAAGGATGATTTAAATGTTATGTCATGCTGTATTTTTCTGTTTTGAATTGCATATCTGATTGTCTACTAGGATAATATTGATAGACTAAAGGTGCCTAGTCCGGAGCAAAGCACAAGAAGTGCTCGACAAGAGATGAGGAAGAAATAAACTTCCGCACACAGAGAATGTAAATGATAACACACCAATATGCAAAATAGGAACCCTCGGCTTTATTGAGAATATTGAAAGAGAACAAAGATAAATCCTCACAAGGAGGCCCTCGATCCTAGATCGCCTAATACCAAATTCCCCAAGATGATCTTTACCATTGTGGAGATTCAATATTTATAGACTTACAAATGAGAAAATATAGCAACAAACTTAATTCAAATTTCAAATAATAAATCTGCTAACAAACTATCTACTAGCCGAGAGATATACGCTACTCCTTGATCGCACCTACTCCATCGCTGTTTCCTCCAAGTTAGTTGGCCACAACACCCAGCGGTTTCCACGTTTGTAGACCGCCATTCCGTATCAAATATCTACTAGAATTTGATGGTTAACGGATTCGGGTCTAACTAGGGTTTGATCTCCTAGTTGGGCTAGTTTACACTAATGGGGATCGTGAGCTATCTTTTGGGTCATGCCGGTCCAGTGATCGAGTTTGTGGCCACATTCTCGTCTCACATGATGGTTTAGATATGTTATGATCGATGATGATGATGATGATGATAGTTGGTTGTGCAACCAAGTTATACGCTGGAGGTGATTTTAGTGTTCAAAAACACTAAAATCTTTATTTCTTTTGTCTTAGCAAAACTCATGTTATTTGAAGTTTGTTTGTTGATCGAAGTTATTTCTTTTGTTTTGAACAATTTGTGCTTGGATCTAGCGATAATGAATCAAAGTTGATTTCCTTTTTGCATCTCGGTTATGAATACTTTCATTCTACCTAGATTAGTTAGATCTAGTAGTTTAGCATCGATTTCATAATTTACCTGCATGGATTTCCTTGATTAGATTAAATCTGGTTTCTTTAAGCAACATTTTAAGCGTTTCGATCGGTTGAACTCAAGGAAAATGCATGAAATCCGTGGTTGTTTAGTTTTCGTCACCTTGCATGTTGGTCAGTTTGCATGATATAAGATTAGCCTATTTAATCACTTCGGTTTAGGATTTAATTTCAGATCTAATTTGTTAACAAGAATCGATTCAAGTTGTTGTTCATGAAGTTTTCATTTCTCTGCATTTCACATACTTGTTGAGGAAGATAACATCTCCATCTGATTTGGACCACTTTGTGCTTTTTAGCCACCTTTTACCTTTTGTCCTTTCACTTTTTCTGTGGATCTGGTAGGCCGTCGGCCAGTTCGGTCTGATATTCGCTTTTGTTCGTGTTTGTCCATTTATAGTCTTGTACCTTCCACATGCTCTCAAGCAGTCCGGTTCCTATATTCATGACTCAACTTTATTTTACCCAAATAATACCCGCAAGTGTATGAGGTTATTGTAGCAAATAACAAGCAAGAGTATATCGTATCCCACAGAGACAATTAAGTGTAAACCTAAGTACCACGAATAAATTTCAACTACTATCCAGACGATCAAGAATTTTAGGTTTTGAACTAACAACTACGAAAAGCATATAAATTCAGAGATTATAATAAACACTTAAACAAGAGAACAAAGAAGCAAGTTGTAGAAAATGATAGAGAAATATGCAGAATTCAAGGATCCGATGCACAACTCATAGCCTAACCCAATTGAAACCGATTTACCATTTAAAGTCTCCAGAATTGTTGAATCAATCACAAATATAGATTAAACCCCCTCCCGAGGTGAGAAATCCGTAGATTAGGTGTAATAATTGAAGTCCCCTTCTAATTCTTAGACCTAACTCCTAACAGTTCGATTAGATTAAAGATCCCACCCTAAACCTTCAAAACCTCAACTCTCCCGAGTTTTATTGAATTAAGGTGTGAATTATTCTTCTTTCAAGGTTAAATATTTCATTTCCCGATTACTCTAAGAAACCCTACACTCCCAATTGGTGATCAAACAATTGTTAGGAAAAAGCACAAGAATAATTCAAACAATTGCAAGAGCAAGATAAAAACGAAGTCAATTGGATTAAAACTATGAATCAATGCATCTTCACCAAGAATTCTACATGAAAAGTTTAGCTACCCATGTTCATGGTAGAAAATAAATAGAAACTAAGAAACACAATGGAAATCATGATGCGAATTGCAATTGGCGGAGGAATTGAAGCTTGAATCTTCAATCTTCTTCCAAGAGTTCTTCACAAAGAGAGAGAGTGGGTGTTTTGTGGCTTGTAGCGAATGATGTGAACCCTAGGCGTTTTTCCTTTTAATCCCCCATCAAAAATCGCATTTTTGGCATAAAAATATGCCAAAACAACGTACTCGGTCGGGTGGTATTATAAAGGGTAAAAGTCACCCGGCCAGGTGATATTTTCGACTAGTTTCTGACCTCTTTGGCGCAGAATCGTCGTACCCGGCCGAGTGAATTTAAATGGTAATAATTCACCCGGTCGTGTGAGATTTTCTGGACAGCGCAGTGTTCGTAAAACGGCCATAACCTTTTCTATCGGACTCCGATTGAGGCGTTTAAGGTACCCACGCGAAGCTCTTTCGAAGTCGAAGAGAATGATATGCATTAGAGACTAATTGGACTTCAAAATCATCAGTAAAATTGTCTCAAACCAAGACTGCTGCATATCAACATATTTTGTACCTTTTTTCTACACATTCTTAACAAAATGGTCAACATACCAACATAATAGAGAAGTAGATATAAACACGCCTAATAATAGACGAAATATGCTCAAATTCATACAAAACTTCCATCTAAAACTATGTAAAATCCAAGTATGTCCATTCACGAACACAACCAAATTCCGTTATGATAGCATCTCACTAGTCAGGATAGAGTAGGTCCTCTTTCAATTTTGTGTCTAGATAAAACTCAACCCAAAGCGTGATAGTAAACCAACCTTCCAATGTGTCATCTCAATCGTATTACGCACACATCCATCTCTGTGGGATTCTACCATTTGCTCCATTATACCAGCTAGTAGAAGTGAGTTGAGGTTTTGATAATAGGTTTTTAGTTTTCTTGCCAACGACACGACTAGATCTGGGTTTCCTTCTTACTAGTTGAATACACAACCCTACTCTAAACCTGCTCTTTCAAGCTTCCTTGTAGGTAAATGGTTCTTCAATAGATGGTTCGTCTTCCACCTCACTGACAACCTATAGTGTATATGCCATCATGTCTTCAAAACCGTACTTCAATGGAGGCTTCACACCTGTCCTCCCAGCTCTATCAAGAGCAATGTTTCTTTGACAAGCTTCTGGATTAATATCAGAACTAGTAGTTTCATCAGTGTTGTGTTGATTTTCTCTACCTTGAAGTTGTGATTCACTCTCATCGTTTGCAGCTCCACCTGTTTATCAACACTACCAGAATCCTCTGCCCCGATAGACTTCACAATAGAGTTAAGCATAGAAGTCTCATCAAACACCACATTCCAACTATGAATGACTTTATTCTCTGAAGGTGAACAGATTTTATACCCCTTAACTCCTTCTCCATAACTAACAAATACTCCCTTCTTAGCTCTTGGTTCTTCACTCACATGATAGTAAACAGTACTCCCAAAAACTCTTAGCAAAGAGTAACCATACCTCATAAGGTGTCTTGCAGTCAATGCCAGTGTAGGTCAACGGTTGATCTGGCAAGCCGTGTTTACTGCTTCCGCTTAAAACGTCCTAGTCAAACCAGCCTGGAAAAGCATGCATCTCGCTCTTTCCCGCTGTGTCTGATTCATGCATTCGACCACACCATTCTGCTGCGGTGTATGCATAATAGTGTGGTGGCAAACAGTCCCCTCGTTCTTGCAAACTTCATTGAACTCAGACGAACAGAATTCCAGACAATTATCAGTTAATAGTTGCTTGATCTTCTTCCCTGTCTGATTTTCTACCAAGGTCTTCCATTGTTGCAACTTCTTGAATGCTTTACCTCTATGCTTCATCATGATCACCCAAGTCATCCTCGAGTAGTCATCAGTCATCAACACAAAATACTTGTGACATCCAATAGATTCAATACGTTATGGACCCAACAATCCATATGAATGTAGTCGAGTGTCCCCTTGGTCCGATGAACACCCTTCTTTGGGAACTTGCTGCGAAGAAGCTTCCCTGAAACACAATGTTCGCAGAAATCCAGATTCTTCACTTTATGCCCAGAGAGAAAATTACGCTTTGACAAAATTTGCACCCCTCGTTCTCCCATATGACCAAGCCTATGCCCATAACTTTGTCATATTCTCGGCCTGAATCTCGGATGATGCAATATCAGCAGAGCCTGTCATGATGGAACCTCTCAGACTGCACAAGGTACCACATTTCAAGGCCGTCAAAACCACATTCGAACCTCTCATAATATTAGGGGTGGCAAATCGTGCGTGTTGTGTCGTTATCATGTCGACATGATAATGACACGACACGATAACAACAAACACGAACACGACCCGTTAAGAAAACCCAAACACGAACACGAACACGACTCGTTACCCTCAGACACGAACGCGACACGAACCCATTAACGACACGAACCACTTCGGGTCAACACGACACGATAACAACACATATATGACACGACACAATAACGATACTATAATTTAGAGACGGAGAGAGACAAGAGCGGTTGGAGCGCTGCTAAACCCTAAACTGGAAAGTGATTTAGAATGAAAAATGAAAAATCTATTTTCACGCTAATACTAAGTGCTCCATTAGACTAAACCTAATTTAAATTTTAAAATAAAAATAATAATAATATTATTATATATTAATATTATTTATTTCTTAACGTGTAACACGAACACGACACGAAATTTTCGTGTCGTTATCGTGTCGACACGATAAGGACACGAACCCAATAAGCTTTGACACATACCCATTAATTTCGTGTGGGTTCGTGTCGTGTTATCGTGTCATGCCAAAAATTGCCAACCCTACATAATATGCATTACTCTACCTCCACCTCTGAACTCATAAGTGGTGAAATACTCCATGTGCGGACATAGATAATATGATGCTCCTGAGTCAAGAATCCAAACATCATTACAGTGTGGTTGTTCATTTGCAACCAGCGCCAGGCTTTCTTCAGAATGTGTGTCATCAGTTTCTGCTACTGTTGTAGAACCGTTAGCATCCTCTTTCTTGCCCTGTTTCTTCTTCTTCTTCTTCTTCGGACAAGCATACTTCCAATGCCCTGGTTCTTTACAATATATGCAGATGCCGTCGGGCTGAGAATCTTTTGAGTTTGACTTCTTCTTTCTAGATTTCTTCTGTTCCATAGCAGATAATCCCAGTGCCTGATTTTCTGTGGCTGGACTAGTTGCTTGTTGCCGATCTTCTCTAATGTGGAGAGCAGATCGAACATCTTCCAGATTTCTCGACAACAGCTTCGAGAGTTTCAAGATTTTCAATCTTTGGAAATATTTTTTCTTAAAGCACACACTCCAAATTTGTTCTTCAATCTATTAATATAGCCACAATTTTTTTAATGATGAGAAATAGCAAATCGATAGTGTAGTTCATGATATTATTTGTCAATTTTGTCAATTTCAAAGTTCACATGAAAAATCTAACTTTTTAAATGTTAGTGTCAATATCCTTTTAATAAAATATCGGATATTATTTTAACACTAGTAGATACTCCTAGAAGAAATAATCGAAGCTATATCGATAATCGAAGCTATCTGGAGAATCTGAAGATGTTAAGCAACTCAATCTCTTATCCCACTCCCATCCGTCTCATCCCCACCACCCGACAACACCCCCAATTATCCGGATTTGGGCGCCGGAGAGTAGTACTAACACGCGCCGGGCCGAGCACCACCAGCTACATATTTGCCTTCGTTTTCCCATTATCTCTTCTGGCAGTTACAGCCATCACCTCTATCAGAATTGCCGACAAGCTCGACCAGAAGTTTCTCGAAGAGGTAGTAAATCACCTAATTTTGGATAATTGCTTGATGACGTGCTTCTTCTTCTATTGCCCAATGTTTTTCAAGGGATTGCTCTTTTTTGATGTCTTTGTCTCTGTGTGTAAAATTAGAGCTAAATTAGTTTGTTGATTTTTGGATTTCTGGTCCATTGTGCTATACAAGAATCTAACCCTAAATGAATTTCAATTGGGGATAAATTAATTGAAGGAGAAAACGGTATCTGAGATGAATAGAAGTTAATGTAATCCTGCCATATTGATGTAGAAGAAGCTAATTAGCTAAGTCAAACCAGCTACTTTTTCTGAGGAGCACCAAAACCTGTCTCAACACCCTAATACTCCCTTTGTCCCCTAAAAATAGGAACTTTTGAAACGGCTCTGGAGTAAGATAGATAGATAGAAAGAAAAGTGTGTTGGTGGAAAATGAAATTTCCTTAAATAGAAAGTTTCTATTTTTAGGGGACGGACCAAAAAGGAAAGCGTTTTTATAGGGGACGGAGGGAGTACAAAGTAATTTCACCTCGGAATCTCGGAAAAAACTCCTAACCGCATCTAAGGCTGCTTGCTTCCCCTAAGTAGTGGTCAAGAAAAGACTTTGTTGGGTACCCATTTTCTGAGGTGTAAAAGGAAGGGTAAACCATGTCACTCATCTGTGGTCGTACATCTCCTCGGTAGTCGACACTGCCCCTACCATGTTACATCTTTAGCTATGTGTTCTTACTCCCCTTGCTTGTAAAGGCCTCTAAATGAGTGAACCATGTTTGTTATAATTGTCTCTGGATTACTGTCTGTGGATGCTGAATGTTGTTTTTCCATGTCTTTTGGCTGTAAAATTGGAAATAAAACAGTTCGAAGATTAGGGGCCTTTGGATTCTCTGGTTCATTGCTGCACAAGATTCTGGTGCATCTGGAATTCTGAATGCACGATACATTCGCTCTAATTAACTTTTAATTGGGGCTTAATAAACTATAATTGAGGATTAATACATTATACATTTCATATCCATATTGGTAGAAATTCTTTTATGAATGCACGATACATTCGCTCTAATTAACTTTTAATTGGGGCTTAATAAACTATAATTGAGGATTAATACATTATACATTTCATATCCATATTGGTAGAAATTCTTTTATGAAAACTTGTGTCGTTGTGATGATCCAGCTTGCAGTAAACCAAGCTATACTGGAAGCAGAAGATGGTGAAGAGAAGGAAGATGATGTCCATGTCTCTTCCGAAGAGGAAGAAGTGAAGCCAGTTCGCAGGCGCAATCGCCCCACACGACAAATAGAGCAGTCATCCGTATAATAGGCCTTGGGAGCAGGCACAAGAGATGTGAACCCTTTATTGTTGCTAGCCTTGTTCTTGTAATTGCTCTTATTTGTTTGTATGTTACACTAGATAATTCACAGATCTCCATGTAAGTTATGCAGCTATTATACAGAGAGAAGCAAATTTGGAACTTAGTGACGTGCAAAATATATTCAATAAGAGAACACTTAGCCTAGTGGGAGAGTGGTTAGTGCTCGAAGCCAATGTTTCAGGTTTGAGTTCATTATGATGTGGCCTTGTTGATTTATCAATAAAAAAAAGTACATCAGTTTTGGTGTTTGTATCAATTAGGATGAGAAAAATAACCCCTGTCTTGATTGGCACTAGGTATATTATGGATTGTCTAGTTTTGTGAGTTGGGATGGCTTTTCCCCAAACTAATAATATAACATAAATTAGTTTGAAAATTTGGGTGTTGTATTAAGATCCTTTTTGTTTCTGCAGATCATAATTCTTGTGATGCTAAGATATGTGAGAATAGGGGAAGACTGATCCATGCCTAATAATAGAAAAATCAATGTATTCCCATTTAAATGAATAAACACTTGTACTTCCATGATGTTTATGCCTTATGAGTTTTGATCATCTATCTATCTATCGTAGGAGCAACTTTATAATGAAAATGTTTCTCATAAATAGAATTATACGCCCTCCAAAAAAAAATTTCATCTGTGGACGGCATAGGTTTTAATGAGATATTGATAGAGTGAGAGAGGAGAAAAAGTGGGAAAAATATGACATTATTTTAAGAAATGAGACTATTTTTCATGGACATTCTAAAATGACAATATAAGACTATTTTTTGTGGACGAAGAGAGTATGTGAATGGAAGTCACTAAGCCTTTTTGTCTTATAAATATCTATAACATCAATCTTTTAAATGTCAAAGTACATAATATGGGTTGAAATCAACTACTCCAATGTGTATCTCATGGGTTTTGTTGCCTTGAACTTGTTCTGGTTTTTGCGGGACTGATTTACTTGGAGGAGTGCATGCTTGGTGAGAGGGATGAGATCGGGTTGATTCTGTTGTTTGAATCGCTGCTTGGCTTTGTGGGCTTGCTGTGCTAAATGCATGCAGATTCTGTAGTATGGATTGGATTAGCTGGGCATTTTATTTATTAAACTATTTTTTATTTTAAAAATTTAGCCATAAACTTAATTAATGTTTATTTGCTAATTAGTCTCCGGTCAGTGTTTTAATCCAATCAAAAGTTAATTAATTAGCTTTGATCGTCAATTTAGTGATGCCATAAAAAGACCATTTTAAAGCTATTTTTATTTATTCGGGATTCAAAGATCCAAATAATAATACTTTGTACCAATATCATAAAATTACCACAGTTTAAGACAAAAAATGAACTTTAGAATGGAACAATAAAATTTATATCCTCCACAATTAAACTAATTTTTCGTAGAAAGACTGTTTATTTTGGACGGGTGTCTTTGCTCTCGACATTTCCATCATCTCCAACTATTTATAACAAACTCAAACTCAAAAATGGGTCAACACCAAAAAAGCAATTTTATTCCAATCATGTACTACAAACTCAAACCCAAAAAGTATTCCATATTTACCTATTTTTTATACTTTTTCAATTATATCTGTATACTTATTTAAATTACATATTAATCCCACAATGTTTATCAATATCGCAATTACATATTACATATCACGATAAACATAAAAAATAGCTAAAATTCAAGATTCAAAATTTGTGTATGGTTAAAAATGATCAACTAGCGCTTCCGAAGCTGCAAATTAGTACTTTTATTTCTTATTACGTGATACCGGGTCAATTACTCTATTAAAATAATTAATGGTCCAAATTAAATAAGGGCTTCTACTTCTTCAACTTTATATCTTCTTCAACTATCATATTTGCATACACAAATTTTGAGAGTTCAATAGACATCATTTTTGGTGTTTATTCCAAATTTATTAAAAAGAGTACATGTCAAAATTTGTTTTAAACAAATCGCCACGGAGTTGGTCCAAAACATTCATTTTTTGAAAATTGACTCCATAACAAACAAAATCGTCGTCGATCCGGTCCTTTTTCTGAGGGTTTGTCAATTTCTGACTGTCAACCTTGAATTAGCGGTCTTTTTACTGGAATAGCCGATTTTGATTATTGTACCTAATCTTATAATTTTTTTTAATTTATGAAATATTAGAAAATGCAAGATAAAAAACCAGAAATTAGTAAGTTTCATTCTATTCCTAAGTCTTCGTCTTTGTTTCTCGTCTCTTTCTTTTCTTTCTTCCTCACATCCGAGAACAAGAACCCTAATTTCTCCTTATTTGCAACAACCACAAAACTTGTTGGAACCGTTGGATATGGAGCGGTCAAGGTGCAACAGGAGTTCCGACGACGGCGGCGGCGGCGCCCGAGACCTCCACTTTAGTTACATTTTCTGCAATTGCAAGAAGGTGGCATCGCTCCGTATTGTCACCAGCCAAACAAAACCGATAAAGGGGAAGCTTTACTTTGTATTTGAGAGAGGGGAATGTTGTTTCTTCAAGTGGTCCTTCGATGAAGACGAAGCTTTACAAAGGGGAGCCCATCGATGAAGACCAAGCCGTTACTTTGTCAACCTTAGTGGCCGGTTTCGATTTTGATTGTTTAGCCTTAAATTTATCATAAATTAAGCAAAATATTGAGAAATTAGTGAATGTTGTGTCGTATTGTCTATGCTTTGTTGTTGTTGTAACAACTGTTTGTGTATTCAAGTAATTTGATGGATTTGAATGAAAACCCTAATTTTGTATTTTGAATCTAGCCCCTGAATCCGAAAAAAAAAGAAAAAAAAACTTTGCATGATGTATGTTGAAATGTATATGTAGATTTTGAATCTACTACATTGCATTCTAGGACTTCATCGAAGATGAAAAAGAAAACATACAATAGAATAAACGTCAAATTAGTCCATCATATTCATAAACAATATCAAATAGGTCTTAATAAATTTTCAGTTCAAGGCCAGTGCCGTGAATGATTTCAAAAAAAAAAACTCTCTCCGTCCCTGAAGAGCTATTTCTTTTTTCGTTCGTCCCCAAAGAGTATGAACATTCCAATTTTGGAAACTTTCTTCTCTCTAATGAGGTGGGACCCATTCTCCACTAACAATACTTAAAAAACTTTCTCTATCTATCTCTCTCTTACTTTACCAATAATGCATTAAAACTCGTGCCGAACCCAAAGTTCATACTCTTTGGACGAAGGGAGTATTTATTTTGCATTTTCTAATATTTCAGAAATTATTTTTTTTATAATATTAACGACATTAATCAAAATCGACTTATCTGGTCAAAAAATCGTTAATTCAAGGTTGACCGTCAAAATTTGACGGAATTGTTGGAAAAGGGCTGGATCGACAATGATTTTGTTTGTTATGGAGCCGATTTTCAAAAAGTAAATGTATTGGACCAATTTTATATTTTGGTCATATGCTTAGGACCAATTTTGACATTTATTCTCATTATAGCAATATATCACCAATATGGAAATTACATTCACCATAAATCTCTTTTTAGTTACTCATCTTGATTTTGTACTAATGTACTCCCTCCGTTCCATGTTAATAGAGTCATTTTTTTATATTGGGAAGTTTCAAGTTAATTGAGTCATTTTTTTTGGGCAAAAAGTAGATCTCCTTTTTACTTTATTCTCTCTTCATCTCTCTTACTTTACTCTCTTTTACTTTTTCCACCATCCATTTAACACACTATTTTTAAACTACGTGGCAAAAATAAATGCCTTCATTAATAAGGAATGGAGGGAGTACTACCTGTGATATCGATTAAGTATAGTACTAAAAATGTTAAGTAACTAGGAACTGTACAAAAATGTTCTTCATAACTTTAGAGCATTTTAGTTTTTAAAAATTGAAAAATGTGTCAAATTATCTAAAATATACCAAGTTTAGGGACTTCTTATGATAAATATTTTTTTCATTGACCACGGTCCGCGAGGAGTAGTGATAAGAAACTTACAAAGTTGGGATATATTTGTCATATTCTATCATTTGCAAAAAATAAGAAACTTACCTATTTTAATTGTACATTAAATGTGACATCCATGATCCGAAGCACATATATTTTTATATATTTTATTGAATATTTATACAATCATTAGACATATTAATTAAGTACATAAAAAGATAGTACTCTGTCCGTCCATGATTAAGAGTCTCATTTCTAAATGGCGTGGGTTTTAAGAAATATTAAAAAAAGTGGGTGGAAGAAAGTTAGTGGAATATGGGTCCCACTTGTATATATTAATTTTAAATGATATATGAGTGGAATGAGTTAGTGAAATATGTGGTCTCTTTACCATTTATGGTAATTATGAATCGGGACTCTTATTTGTGGACTGACCAAAATGGAAAAACAGGACTCTTATTCGTGGACGAAGGAAGTATTTGATAAATTATGGGAATTAATGTATTTAAATATATATAGACTTGATTTGTAATATTATAGATGAGATAATAATATTGATAATACTTAACTTCATATTTGTCAAGAATATAAATATTAGGAATATAGTATACGTATAAGTGTCAAATAAAATACATGTATACACTAGTTATCATTATTTTAATATGCAACAGTTTACTAAAATTAAATATTAGTATGTCGTATGTATTTGAATGACGATATAGGTATATGTTTACACGTGGATAATTACTCAATAGCTAAGCAAGCCTATATGTGAGATTCATTTAAGCTACTATAAATTTTATATATTGCATTATCATTTGTATGTGTATAAAGGGACGATAGTTGAGTTTTTCTTAGGGAATATACTCATTCATCCATTCAAATATTATTTAGACGCTATATAGCATTAGTAACAAATAAACTCAAGAAATATGTCGTCGAGCATTCACTGAGATTTAATCAAGGATTATGAAGTGAATAAATCTCAAGGATTATGAAGTGAAAAGGAAGTTGAGGCGAAAATAAAATCTCATAATTAGATGCGTATAAATCACATTTTTAAATTTACATGTGTTATGTGATTAATTGCTTTATGTTTAAATAAGGTAAATAATTGAATTATATGATGTGATTCTGATATGATAGGTTGTGAATGGTGATAATATGGATATATAATTGGTGTAATAGATATATTTTGCATATGGTATTGGAATTAACTGAATGATTTGATTAAAGAGGATCTGTGATAGTCATGTCTTGGATATGAAATTATAGTGGATATATTGGGACTTTCGGGTCAATCATAGTGGGACCTTTGGGTCAAATCATATTGGGACCTACGGGTCAATTCACAGTGGGACCTACGTGTAAATCATAGTGGGACCTTCGGGTCAAATCATATTGGCATATTGGAAATCCCGGACAGATACCAGGCTTGAATTATCACAGAATAATAAACCGAACAAAGTGGCATGTGCATATGTGTATGACATTATTTTTTATTTTGTTGATTATTTGTTATATATATTGGTTAAAGAATATAATTAATTGTTTGAGATGTGGAATTAAAGGTAAGATTTATATATACTGAGTTGTGGCTCATATAAACCACTAACATTTTTCAGGAATAAGATATCAGTGACGTTTTTTATTGACGTGGGTATAGGAACTCCACATGTTATCAGGGTCGACGGCTGACGCATTTTTGGCAACCTTCTCTTCCTCATCATTTTTGCATATAGATAAATATATAGTATAAAGAGTGGTGAGAGGGTCCCACTACTGTTTATAATGTTTTTAAATATGTACTTGATAAATGTTAGATTTTCAAAATTATAACATATATGTGTTTTTGTATTTGACGTGTGGATTATTAAAATTTTGAATTTATTTATAGTAAGTGCGTAAGTTATAAGGGTTGGGGTGTGATATTAATTTTACATTATAACCCCTCATGTTAATTAAGGGGATGGACTATAATACTTTCAACTAAGTATAAAAAAAATATTGTACTGAAAATTTTTCTAATAAAAATATTTTATATTGGGAAGTTTCAAGTTAATTGAGTCATTTTTTTTTAGCAAAAAATAATTCTCCTTTTTACTTTATTCTTTTTTCATCTTTCTTACTTTATTCTCTCTTACTTTTTCCACCATCCATTTAACACACTATTCTTAAATTATGTGGTAAAAATAAATGTCTCCATTAATAAGGAATGGAGGGAGTACTACCTATGATATTGATTAAGTATATCTTTAGGTACTAAAAATGTTAAGTAACGAGGAACTGTACAAAAATGTTCTTCATAACTTTTGAGCATTTTAATTTAAAAAAATTGAAAAATGTGCCAAATTATCCGAAATATACCAAGTTTAGGGACTTCTTATGATAAATATTTTTTCATTGACCACAGTCCGCGAGGAGTAGTGATAAATTAACAATAATTGTATGTACAAAGTTGGGGTACCTTCACGTCGGGGAGACAATTGGCCGCGAGTGCCTGAAGAAATTTTGTAGGGGAATTGTGGAGGCTTACAACGACACATATTTGCGAAGGCCGACTACTGGCGATTGCCAGGCCCTAACGAAGATGCACGAGACGGTGCATGGCTTCCCTGGAATACTAGGGAGCATAGATTGTATGCATTGGGAGTGGAAGAATAGCCCGACGACGTGGAGAGACCAATTTACTAGTGGATACAAGGGCAACCACCCGACGATGATCCTCGAAGCCATCGCTGACCATCAGCTCTGGATCTGGCATGCTTACTTCAGTGTGGCGGGGTCGAACAATGACATCAACGTCCTGAACTCCTCATATCTCTTCATCGAGCAATGCAATGACAACGGACCGACCATCGAGTTCACTGCAAACGGACGCCAACATATGGGGTACTACTTGGCCGATGGCATATACCCGAGGTGGCCTGTTTTTTTTGAGACGATCACTTGCCCAATCAGTGAGAGGAGAGTTTTATTCGCGCAAAAGCTGGAGGCTGCGCGGAAGGATGTGGAGTGGGCATTTGGTGTGCTCCAAGCGCGGTTTATAGTGAAGGGTCCAGCGCGGTTCTGGTACAAGGATGTCATCGCCGATGTTATGTATGTGTGCATCATCTTGCATAACATGTTAGTCGAACACGAAGGTGGAAGAGTCACCGATTGGGGCGATGATGAAGCTGGATCTAGCTCCAACACGACGACCCCGCCCCATGTTCGAGGATTACTAGCGGGCTACAATGAGGTTCTAGCTAGACAGGCCTCAATGCGCAACCAACAAGACCATGCTCGGCTCATGTCCGACATGGTTGGATAAAAAGTTGCTTAAGTGTGCAGGATTAAGGGATCCAAGTCAGTAGGAGACGGTTAGAACGTCGCAGGTGAAAAGAGCGCAAGAAGGGTGCAATACTGACCAGGATGCATGCCAGAGAAAAGGCTCGAGATGGAGAAAAATGATAACTGGGATGATCAATAACAAGGGCGAGAAAAGTCAATTCGCAAAGGAAGTCTACCCTAAAAGCAAGGGCAAGCCTCCCTATAAAAGAAGCCACTTGGAGAGAAAAGAAAAAAAAGAGGGGAGTTCGAAAATCCAACTACCACACTTAGTTAGAATTCTCTCTAGAAGATCAGTTCCTTCAGCATTGTCCAGTTCTTCTCATTCCTCGCCACAGCTATGGTTACCTGAAGTCCAGAAGTCCACTGGAGAGTCATCATCCTATCATTCCAGCCAGTTCGTCGTCGTAGTATAGCAGTTTCATTGCCGGAGTGGCATAAACAATCTTTAATCGTTTTCCTAGTCTAAAGTTTACTTGCTTTCTTCGTTTGATCTGTTGCAAACATTATTCCTTGTTGCCTTTTGAAGTATTTCGTGAAGATCCGAACGTTTAAGTTATGAAGTTTCTATTTCGCATGTCTCTTTGGTTTGAGTTTGCTTCATTCTGCCTAGAAAAGCTAGATCTAGTTGTCGCTTTTAATTTCTAATTGTTTACGCATGTTTCCTGTTGAGTAGGCTGAATCTGGGATTGTTGATCGAAGGTTGTAGTTAAGTTTCAGTTTAAATTTTTGTGCATGAGTTTCTTGTTCTGCGTTGTTATTACCATCTTGCATGTTAGTCAGTAGAAGTAATCTGCAGTCTCAGCCGTTCATCTTAAGTTTGAGCATTTTAATTAATGGATCTTGAGTTTGAAGTCATAAATCTAAGTTTAGCCATGGAGTTTGTGTTCATATGATTTCTGTTAATACTTGTTGAAGAAAAAAACATCACAATCTACTTTTACTTTGGACCACTTTTGCTTTTTGGCTACTTTTTGCTTTTGTCTTTTACTTTTCAGTTGTACCTTCCAGACCTGTCAGAAAGTCACCCAGCCACCAGATATATCTTGTTGTCTATATTTCCCAAATTAGTAACTGTCTTCTTTTTACATGTTTCTGAGATACCTTGTCCCCTACTTTCACGAACACAACCACATGTCTGTTACTTTCACGCCTACTAGTCAGTAGAGTACCACCTTTACTTTCCGCCTAGATAAAGTCTCAACCCAAAAGCGTGGTAGCTAACCAAAACCACCCAGGAGTATCACCACAGTTATCCGAACGTGTCCATCCTTGTGGGATTCGACCCTTACCTCCACTATACTAACCAGTAGAAGTGGGTTGAGGAATTTGTTTGATATGTCAGGTTCCGGTTGTCGTGCCAACGACTAAGCTAGTTTGGGATTTCATCCTGATCAGTTGGACGCACTCTCTTAGTTTAACACAACACCCATAAACCCAGGCACTTTCAGGCACCCCATTGTAGATGCTCTAAGGTAAGAGAGAGAAAGAGAAAATGTAGTGAAAGTATAGTTAGTGGATTATGGGGTCCATGTCCTAAACTAGGAAGATTCTAAAGTTTATTTTTAAGAGAAACGACCCAAAATGAAAATAGTTGCTATATTTAAAAAACGGAGGAAGTAGTAAAACTTGTTAATTAAATTAATACTAATAACTAAATTTAATTTAAAAATTGGATATAATAATATATTATAGTATAAAAATATTTTCCTCCTATAATTGTTAATAGGGTCAAATTAGTCATAAAAATATATAATTAATGATGCTATCAATTAAAAATAATATCTTATCCTATTCAAATTTGAAGTATATTTTGTGTATAAAAAATTTTGTCAATTTATTTTTATTGATCCGCAAATACACAAAACAAAATTTTTGAGAGAATACATCAAAGTTTTTTTTATTAGTGAGAAGTAAACATAATACTCCTGGCGCCATTTTTGCATTAAATCAATTAGGTTTTTCAACTGCAAACATTTCCCGAAATCAGAGGCACTATAAATATAATCGTAGGTTTAACAAGCTACTTTCTGGTTACTATCTTTGTTTGAGTCGGAAGATGTGTGCAATGCTAAAATTGATTTGAGAGTTTTGAAGTTAAGGTCTCTTCTTTTCCCTTTGAAATAGAGCTACTAATTTGGTTATAAGGGGAATAGTTACTGGTGCTTTGGATAAATTATGCGTTTTGTGTTTCAATCCATTGGAAGATATTGACCATCTTATGAGCTCTTACAATTTCTATGATGGCATTTGGAGAAACTATTATGGATGGCTTGAGATTCAATTGGCAGGCTCTGAACCACTCAAATCCCCAACTCTACCTTCCTGAAACCCTAGAAGTGGTTCCGGATTGGAGAATGGTGAACAATGTCGCTGTTCAGCGAAGATGGAGAAGTGGCAAGGCAATTCGCAAGAAGATGCACAGTAGTAATGACCAAATCCCTTAGTTCCCACTGATTTTCCTCATTTTCAATTTGTAGGATCATATTTGTTATTATTATTATTGTTGTTGTTGTTTTAGTTAAATTCTTATGTGTAGTTATCTTCGGGAAAATGGAGAAACTGAGACTCCTTTATCAACTACTACTATGCAATTAAGTTGTTATCTGTGTGCAAATGCACTTTCTGAGTGTGGTAGATCTCAGTTCTTGTTAGATAGAATGCTCAATTTTCGTCCAATTTCCTTTCTAGCCTTTGTTATCCTTATTATAGGACACTGATCTGTGGCTGCAGGTTCCAAGACTAATAGAGAGAATTGCTCTTGCTGTTTTGGTTGTATAACATTGTTGTCTCTTGCTCGCTTCGGTACCTAGTCTTGTGTAAGTTTGTACTCATTGTTGTTTATAATAACCGTTTTGTTGAAGTTTCTAGTTTCTTCCCGAAGGAGCCTAAGCTGCTTAGTTCGTTTTACCTTTCTGATTTATTGCATCACCAGTCACACTATGATACAACTAGACGGTCTATCCTTTTCAAGACCCATGGTTCAGTTAGTGCTAGATCAGACTGTCATTTTTGTAAAATATATATGGATGGTCGCCTTGATGAAATTTCTAATTTGTAATAACTTCGAGAAAGAATAGAGCCGACTTGTTGGATGTATAGGGTATCTGTCGTACAGACGTGGTTGAGGGAGTATGATTGAAAATCTTGAATATCAGGCAGCCATCTGTTGACCCGTTGTTCTATCATTAGGCATCGGTGGAAGATTTGAACTTACATTTAAAATTCTATTGAAATTAGTAATTGAGTAGATGGGATTTTTAATTGAGACTTCATAACATAAAGTCGAGAGTTTGTAATTTGTATCATTACCCACAATATAGAAGTTGAAAGCTAGTTTTTACGAGCTCATTTGAAGTAGATGAAAACAGGGCATGGGTATATGTGTGACTACATGAGCTGATTGTTTATGGGTATTAATAGAAATGAACATATGCAGTCAATCAACTCAAAAGTATAAGCGCATTCCATGATGTGCATATGTAGTCATGTGTTTCTCAATATTCATTTGTATCCATTAACATAATGGATCATGGATTTCGTTTTCTAATCTGAAGTGGACATATCTTTATATCTATGAATTTATGTTATATATGCATATGCATTATTGTTAGGCTATTAGTATGTAGCCATGACACTGATACTTGATACAATTCAACATGTATATGAAGATTGCATGGTGGAAGACGAATTCATAGCAGCCTAAATTTTTTTCTTGTTATTATTTACTGCATTTCAGGTAATACTCAAATCACATATATAAAAAGTGTCCAGAAAAAGCACCCACACTTTGCAGACAAGTAAAATTATGTGGAGGTATGTAACTTTTGTTTATGCAGCTCATTTTGTCTTTTGTTTCTTTTATTAGTATCAATGATTGTTCTTCACATTATATATCATTTATCCTTGAACAGTTACAAGATGCATTGTAAATATTTTATAACCTTCTAGCTCTAATAGTGAATGCTTATATATGTGTGCACAATGGTTTCTTTCTTCAAACTTTTCCTCTACTTCTGGGAAATGAGGTGAAAATTGAAAGGTATATTCACTTGTCATTTTATTTTATTTACTCATTTGGTTGATTTTTTCAATCAACAACCGTCTACTATATTGAGTTGATTGATGAAAAATGCAATAACTTTTAGCAAGAAATGGTATGCTTATCTAAGTATCCCGAACAGATGTATCCTAAAAAGTTGTAAATGTGATGCGAATGAAAAAGTGTTTTTTAGTTCAGAAAATTTATCCGATGAAATTTTAGGCAATTATATCTTCAATATGTTATATTGTGGTTCGTAAAATGTGATTTTTCATGGCAAGTAAAATGCATCTTATACAAGCTAAGATCTTGAGGTTTATGCATTTTACATTAAAGCTCCTGCTGTATGTAGAATGCAAATGACTGTTAAGTTAAAGGAAAGTTCTTGATTACATGCTTCACAGTTGGTCATTATCAAACTACTTCACGCATGAAGTACATTCTTCACACTTTCGCAGTATCAATTGTTTACAACAAAGTTGAAAAAACAAGAACAACTATAATGTAAAGTCTATTAACCAGTGCTTGGCTTGCTTTTAAAGATATTCTGACTTTTCAGATTCAAATCAACACACACATAAAGGTATCCACCTAATGAAGTTTCCCTCAACAAATTATCGAGTAACATTTTCACAAGCTTTTCTTCGCATTGTTGAGGCGAAATGTTTGCAAAGGTAAACTGGAAAAAAGAAATGCCTACATATTCCAAAATAGAACACATGGCTAGATATTCAGATTCCACCAGAAAAGCGTGAAGGTTAGGGAATTTATTCACTAATGAAAATCTAGGATTTGATATTTACATATAATTTCCAAGGCAGAACTAGGAATTGTTTTTGTGTGAGTGTCCAGCATTCAGCTCCCTGAAAGGAATTCTTTTAATTTTCGATCTTCATAGAATGTTAAGTGTCTCTTATTATAGTTGGATTCCTCAATCAACGGTATGAAATTCCTTGAAATTCTTGTCATGTTAGGATTAGTGTAATTTCTCATTTCCCTTTGTTGTGTGTAAACTATAGTTAAGAGTATATATATAGGGATGTGTTCATGTTTCTTCATATATATCTCTATTTATTTACATAGACTTTATATGGTAGGTAGATCCTTTTATTTCAGGATTAGACTAGTTTCTACTTTCTCTCTCTATATATGAGTCTCTCTAGTTGTGTAAAATACATAGAACATCGTTTCTCCAATATATGTATTCCTATTGATTGTATGCATTTCTTTCCATTTCACAATGTATGTATTCCTTATTGTCACGATATTGTAATCTATAATATAAAAAAGCACATATACTAAAAATACCTGGCAATAAGTATTAAATTAAGCAAAAGTATCCGTTACGTTGACTACTTGTGAAATCTCCTTAATATAAATGTTAAACTCGTATAATTTGTGTTTTCCTTTCTGGACTTTAAAAACCCTTCTTGGATTGTCATATACTAACATTACTGTGAGGCGCCTATATAAGCGAACCTTTCCCTTTCATCATCCTAAGGTCTTCAAATCGCGTTCTATCAAGTGTTCACTTCTTTAGCTTAAAACCTTTCATTTTCAAAAGATTAAATTCCGAGTGTTCTCATATCAAAGAGATCAGCTTTCATTCTGATTCATCCTTTTGAGGTAATATATGAATATAATTCTTGCCGATTCTTTCTTTCTTTCGACGATTCAATGAATGTTAAGTTCAATTGTATCTGCATACAAGATTTATGTATAATTAATCATATTTATCGGGTATGGAATTGGATGATATTATCTGTTCTTATGGATCAAGTGTTGACTGACATTCATGATTTGAAATGGTTGAATGAAGTTGTGAAGTTGAATTAAATGTGTTTGATGGAATTTCTTTGGTGCGAAGAATCGCTATATGTGAAGCTATATAGAAACCAGAATTTTATTATTGTTGGACATTTCCTTTTTCAGGCAAGTAGAAAGATTCAATGCCAAACATGATGTACATGACTATTTTCATTGCTAGTTTTTCTAGACATGAGTGATTGATATATGATAGAAACAAATATCAGTTTATGTCCCAACTTTTGAGCTATATTTCAATAATGTTCCAACATTTGATAAATCTTTCAGCATTTTCACAATTATCTCCTAAGGTATCACCTGAATTTCCACATGGCACTCTGGATCTGAGATTTTCACATGGCGCTCTGGGTCAGCATTTTCAATAATGTTCTAACACATGTAAATGCACGTGTTAATTCTACGTGCGTCCAATGGTGTGCTATGTGAGATTTCAGGTCCAGGGTAAGGTTGTGGGTTTCAAATATGCAATGACTGCAGACTTGGATGGTTTATTATTTAGAAGTAAAAACATTGATTGGAAAACAAAAAACTTTATTTTTCATATACTTCTTCTTCTAGGATGGTGTTACAGCATCACAACACACCAAACTTGGCTCCTTAGCAGCTAGAACAATTTAGGTTCTTCGAAAAGAATGTGTAATTCTATATCCTTATCCATTGCCTGCCCTTATTCCGTCCTAATACTTGATATGTCATGTGCCACAAGTGATCCAAGAAGACTTGAGATCTTCTCAAGAAGGAGTTTTCCCACAGTTAATTTGGGAAGGGAAGGTGCATTAAGCATAATTATAGCTCGAAATGGCTGAAGAAGTTCCAAGGACAACGAATAATCAAGCTTTGAAGCGGTTGTCTTCAAATCAAGAGGATTGGGATTCAATAGAGCGAAACAAGAGAGGAAAAGGCTCTTTTCTGAAGCCACAAGATTCTAGTTTGTCGATCTGCAAAAATCCTGCATGTGAAGCAACAGAATCCACTGTTCCCGGGTTTTGCAAGAGGTGTTGTTGCTGTATTTGTTGCGATTTGATAACAATATGGACCCAAGCCTTTGGTTGAAATGCACACCTGAGTCTGGTTCTGAAGGTTCCTGTGGCTCTTCCTGTCATGTTGAGTGTGCTCTCCGAACTGGGATGGTCGAGAATGGCTCTTATACTTGTGCTACATGTGGTAAAGTTTCCTCGATAATTGGGTAAGATTTTATGTTTCAATGTTCTTTTACAATAACGTAACTTTCCTCTTTTTTCAGACATAACTAATATGAATCGATATAGAATTCTCACCTCATCTTTGTATTTCATTCCACCATACTAGTCACATCTGGGGCCTTGGTCATAGTGATAGTAGTCTTACTTAGGAGCTATCTTTGGTGGGGAAACCACATAAGTTTTCTCAAGTCTTTTTGTTTCACTCTTGCCCTTTTTTTGTGTGTGCGGCGTGCGTGTGAAATAAGTGCACAGTAAATATTTGTGCATGAAAACTGCAATTATGTGCATGGTCGTCTTCTTAACAGCAGGTCTGGTAAACCGTAAATACATTATTAGTTAGTATTTATTTTTCGTGTTCCAAGAATCATCATTGTGCTTGATAAATACTTACCTTTCTAGGGCTTGACTTTATGATTTGTATTTAGCTTATCTCCATATTTGGAGTTTCGTAATCTTAATGGTCAGATTTCTTTCTTATGCTCAACTTGTTTTGTGACTTCACACTTACCTTATGTCGAGGCTTCTTGATCTGAATGACTGGCAGATTCTGGAAGAAGCAGTTAAAGATAGCTATGGATTCCACCCATGCTGATATCATGTGCTATAGGGTATTCTTGAATTACAGGCTCCTCAAGGGTACATCCAGGTTTTTTGAGCTCCAAAAGTTCATCGAAGATATGAAGGCCGCGTTAGAGAATGAGTTGGGTCCAATCAGTGAAGCAGCGGTCAAGTTTTCGCATGCACACACCGGAAGACTTAACAGTTCTGTGCAAGCTCTATGCAAGCTTGCTATTCAAAAAGCTGAAGAACTTCAGACTTCAAATTCCAGCTCACTTTTAAATCTCAGTGGTATGTACACAACATATCTTTAGCATATCTCCACGTTGAAAACTAAAACATCTTTAATAAGTAATCTCCGTTGATCTAATAGCAGAGAGTTCGGTCTCTGATTCCGTACATCGATACCAGAATAGAGCAGATGTCAAATCAGATTCTGGAGAGAAGCTTGTCCAAAAAAGAGGAAAAGAGCCTCAAAGCGGGGAAAAATGCATGGGAGTCGGAGGTGTTGAGGCCAAGACTCTACAAGTTAGACCGCGACTTCCTGATCTGAACGAGGAGTTTCAAGAGCCCGATGAAAAAACAGGCATAGCACAAGTGGAGAAGAGCGAAGGATTTGATGAGGACTTTGAAAACATTGTGAGGATCATCCGGGGGCTTGAGCAGGGTGGCCATGTCAGTATGGAGTTCAGGTTGAAGTTCCTGACATGGTTTAGCTTGAAGGCGAGGGAGCATGAACGTCGAGTTGTCAGAACGTTCATGAAAACTATGATCGATGACCCAAGTGGTCTTGCTGGGCAGCTAGTTGATACTTTCTCAGCAATCATATTCAACAGCAGACCTTAAAAGTTATTGCCCTTAGGGTCTGCTGTTTGAGAATCCTTGCCTATTTTTTTGTACATTTTATTCTTCTTTGTTTGGTCTTCGCCTGTTATGTACATTTATGCTGTTTGAGTTAAGTTCGCTGTTTTTATTGTTTTCATGTTCCATTTCACTGCCAATTGACGGTGCGTGTGCTTCACGTGTGTGTTTGTGCGCGTGTTGTGCAAGTGAGCAGTGGCATATCCAAGATTTTCAGTTTGAAGATGCAATAAATAAGTATAGAGTAATTGATTCTAAAAATCAAATAGAAAGGAACAAGAAAAGTGATAATAGCAGGATGGTAATGCGGCTTCATAAATCTGATAAATGCATCATGATGAACAAATGCATTGCTGATGAAAACAGACAAGAAAGCACAAGGGAAAAACCTCATCTGTGAGCTTTCGCCTCAGAATCTTTCAGATCCTCTATTTCTCAATTGCAACAGTGCAGGGCAAGCTCGGTTCACTGGACTCACGATAATCTGCCAAGTGGGTCGTCCACCAACCAAAGGCCATAGTCACGAAATCGCTTGGTCTTCTTCTCAAAACCAATTATATATTTGTTGTGAATGCCTCCCTTTGGTTTCACGAGCCCTTGTCTTGTTCCTGAAGTACAAATGCTTTTTGAGGCAGCACGTACACATCCACCTAAGATGAGATCAAACCTCACTGATAAGTCATGTATATACTCATATGAGCAATTTGCCTTGCGATTAATTTTAATCAGAGAGTGAAAAAAGCAAAAAGATCCTACCATTCGTCGAGATCATTCGGGACTTATGTATTTTAACCCTGCAAATTTGATAATCCTTTTATAACTTCATAGTTTCTTTTGACCCTCTATGATATGATTCACAATGTTATCTGATATGACACATCAAATATGCAAACATAGACATAATATAGTAACATAATTCTGGCGCTATTTTTGCATTAAATCAAATCATTGGTTTTTCAACTGCAATTCTGCAAACATTTCCCGAATTTAGAGGGATTATCTTTTTTGTTCAAACAAGTTACTTTTTGGTTACTATCTTTAATTCTTCAAAGCGTTATTCAGCTCTTATTATTAAGGGGGAGGATGGAAACATTTCCCGAAAGATGTGTGCAATGCTAAAAATTGAAAGGGATTTGAGAGTTTTTAAGTTAAGGTCTCTTTTTTCCCCTTTGAAATAGAGATAATTTGGCGATAAGGGGAATAGTTAGTGGTGCTTTGGATGAATTATGTGTTTTGCTCTTGCAATTTCTATGATCACATTTGGAGAAAGTGTTGGTTTGAGATTCAAATGCAAGGTAGGCTGTAATATACTTTTGAGGAACTCAAATCCTCAAGTCTACCTTCCTCAAACCCTAGAAGCGGTTCCAGATTGGAGAATGGTAAATGATGTTGAAGATGGACATTAGTAATAACCAAATCCCTTGTTTTTCCTCATTTTCAATTTGTAGTATTATTAAATTCTTATGTGTATCTTTCTTCCGGGAAATGGAGAAACTGAGACTCCTTTATCAACTACTATGCACTTAAGTTGTTAACCGTTTCTGATGTGTGCTAGAAATCAGTATGCTCAATTTACGTCCAATTTTCTTTCTGGCCTTTGTTATCCTTATTATAGGACACTGGATGCAGGTTCCAAGACTAATAGAGGGATTTTCTCTTGCATTTTTGGTTATATAATAATAACATTGTTGTCTCTTGCTCACTTCAGTACCTAGTCTTGTGTAAGTTTGTACTCATTGGTGTTTATATTGTTTATGCAACTGTTTTGTTGAAGTTTCTAGTTTTTTTCATAAGGTAAGGAGCCAAAGCTGCTTATTTCGTTTTACCGTACTGATTTATTGCATCACTAGTCACACTGTGATACAACTAGAAGGTCTATCATGGTTCAGCTAGTACTTGATAAGGCTGTCATTTTTGTAAAGTACATCTGGATGGCCGCGTTGAAGGAAATTCCTAATATGTAACAACTTTGAGAAAGAATATTGCCGAGTTATTGGATATATATTTTGAAAATAAGGCAGCCATCTTCTCATCAGCTGTGTTCTATCATTAGGCATCGGTTGAAGATTTGCATTTACATTTAAATTTATATTTAAATTGATTATTGGGTAGATGGGACTTTTATTTGATACTTCTTAACATAAAGTCGAGAGTTTGTGATTTGTATCATTACCCACAATATAGCAGTTGAATGCTAGTTTTTACAAGCTCATTTGAAGTAGATGAAAACAGGGTATGGGTATGGGTATGCGTGTGACTACATGAGCTGATTGTGTATTGGACCAAAGGGTGTTAATTAAAATGAACATATGCAGTCAATCCACTAAAAAGTATACTCGGATGACTTGATGTGCATATGTCGTTGTGTGTTTCTCATGGATTCCAAGATTCATTTATGTTTTTACATCTGAAGTGGACAGATCTGTATATCTATAAATTTATGTTATATATGCATATTCATTATTGTTAGGCTATTAGTATATACCCATGACACTGATACAGTTCAACATGTATCTGAAGACGAATTCATAGCAGCCTAAAATTGTTCTTTACTTTTATCTTTTACTGCATTTCATGTAATACTCAAATCACATGTATAAAAAGTGTCCAGAAAAAGCACCTACCCTCTGTAGACAAGTAAAATTATGTGGAGGTATGTAACTTTTGTTTATGCAGCTCATTTTGTCTTTTGTTTATTTTATTAGCATCAATATACAGTTATAAGATGCATTGTGAATATTTAATAACCTTCTAGCTCAAATAGTGAACGTTCATATAAGTGTGCACAATGGTTTTCTTTCTTCAAACTTCTCTTCTGCTTCTGGGAATTGAGGTGAAAAATGAAAGATATATTCACTTGTCATCTTATTTTATTTACCTACTTGGTTGACTTTTTAAATCAACTATTATCTACTATATGGAGTTGATTGATGAAAAATGCAATACCTTTTAGCAGGAAATGGTATGCTTACCAAAGCATCCCGGACAGATATTTCCCAAAAAATTGTAAATGTGATGAGAATGAAACAGTGTTTCTTAGTTCAGAAAGTTTATCTGATGAATTTTTAGGCAAGTATATTACTAATATGCTATATTGTGGTTCGAAAAATGTGGTTTTTCATGGCAAGTAAAATGCATCTTTTACAAGCTAAGATCTTGAGGTTTATGCATTTTACACAATCCACTGTTCCCGGGTTTTGCAAGAGGTGTTGTTGTATTTGTTGTCGATTTGATATCAATATGGACCAAGCCTTTGGTTGAAATGCACACCTGAGTTTGGTTCAGAAGGCCTGTGGCTGCTCTTCCTGTCATGTTGAGTGTGCTCTTCGACATGGGATAGTTGGGAATGGCTCCTATACTTGTGCTACATGTGGTAAAGTTTCCTCTATAATTGGGTAAGATTTTATGCTTCAATGTTTTCTTACAATAACGTAACTTTCCTCTTTTTCAGACATAAACTAATATGAATGAATATAGAAATGGTCTTTGTATCTCATTCCGCCATACTAGTCACATCTGGGGCCTTGGTCATAGTTGTAGTAGTCTTACTAGTAGGAGCTATCTTTGGTGGGGAAACCACAGAAGTTTTTTCTCAGTTATGTCTTTGTGTTTCACTCTTGCTCTTTTTTTTGTGTGTGCGGCGTGCTTGTGAAATAAGTGCACAGGAAATCATAGTTAGCTCATATTTGTGCGTGGTTGTCTTCTTAACCAGCTGGTCTGGTAAACCATAAATACATTATTAGTTATGTGCAAGCTCTGTGCAAGCTTGCTATTCAAATAGCTGAAGAACTTCCGACTCTAAATTTCCAGCTCACTTTTAAATCTTTAGCATATCTCCATGTTGAAAACTAAAACTCGTTAATAAGTAATCTCCGTTGATCTAATAGCAGAGGGTTCGGTCTCTAATTCGGTACATCGATACAAGAATAAAGAAGATGTCAAATCAGATTCTAGAGAGAAGCTTGTCCAAAAAAGAGAAAAAGAGCCTCAAAGCAGGGAAAAATGCATGGGAGTCGGAGGTGTTGAGGCCGAGACTCTACAGGTCAGACTGCCACTTCCTGATCTGAACAAGGAGTTTCAGGAGCCCGATACAAAGACAAGCATAGCAGCACTAGTGGTGAAGAGCGAAGGATTGGATGAGGACTTTGAAAACATTGTGAGGATCATCCGAGGGCTAGGGTGGCCATGTCAGTAGTTCAGGTTGAATTTCCTGACATGGTTTAGCTTGAAGGCGAGGGAGCATGAACGTCGAGTTGTCAGAACATTCATGAAGACTATGATTGACGACCCAAGTAGTCTCGCTGGGCAGCTAGTTGATACTTTCTCAGCAATCATATTATGTAGCAGACCTTGAAAGTTACTGCTTTTAGGGTCTGCTGTTTGAGAATCCTTTCCTGTTATATACATTTATGTTGTTTGAGTTAGTTGGCTGTTTTTATTGTTTTCATGTTGCATTTCGCTCTTCTTTGACAGCATGTGATTCGCGTGTGTTTGTGCGCGTTTCTCTAGTGCACATGTCGTGCGAGTGAGCAGTGATTTTCAGTTTGAAGGTGCAATAAACTTTTATTGAGCTTTCGCCTCAGAATCCCAACTCCTTTACATATGGCCGATTTTTTATTTTGGTCCAGAACATTCACTTTTCAAAAAGTAAGTCCGAAACAAATGAAAAATGATATCGTTTGCATCCTTTTTTGACGGCACCGTCAATTCTCGACGGTCAACCGTCAATTAGCGAAAATTTGACCCGATTAGACTTAATCTCAGATTATTAGTTGGTTAATATTATGTTAACTATTTTGCTAATAATTCAAATTTTTTAATATTTTTAAATATGAATAATCAAACAACATTTTTCACTAAGTATGGAGTTGGAAAATCAAACGACACACTCTCTCTCTTCTTTCATCTCTCTCGTCACTCTCTAAGAATCTTAGAACCCTAGTTCTGAATTCCGACGAAGAAGCCCGATTCCGACCAAAGCCACCCGGTTCCGACCGATTTCAACCGATTATTGTTGGTTGCCATGAGTTGGAAGTCGCCGTACCCAAACCACCGTTACACCGAAGGTCTCACCGACGTGAAAAAATCATATGCGAGGAAGAGGAAGAAGACTGAAACGAGCGATTCGCGTCCGCCTGACACCGAACAAGGACCGTCGGCTGCATCGGGATTTGTGGGTTCTAACCCTAGCTCCGACGCGGATGTCCATTCTTCTCCGAAAATGAACCCTACTTCTTCAGTCGGTGACCGTCGAGCTTCTCCAGAAAGCGACCCCGATTTTGAAAGGACGAAGAAGGCCCGATACCCCCGTCATTTTCACCAGAAGCCGCCGCTCCATCTACTTCGTCGTTCTGAACGGAGAAGACCTTCGCCTCAAATTCCAGAACGTCCTCCTTCGCCTCAAATTCCAGTTGCTCCTCCTCCGCCTGAAAATCCAGTTCCTGAATTTCATTCAGAAGGTAATGTTGTTTGAAATTTGTTTGAAATTTGATTGAAAATTGTTTGATTGCATGTTTGCTTACTAGGGTTTGCATTTATTGGTTGTGGTGTATTTAATATGGTGTTGTCTTTATTAAGTGGTCCCATTTAGTATGATTTGAGTATATGCCAATGATTTTGAGAATTTTTAGGGTTTGGTGTTATGCGGAAAAGGGTTTATTTGTCTGCATACAATTTTGACTTGTGAAAGGGTGTTATGTGGACTGGGTGTTGGGGAACCAGACGACAGGGGACCATTTTTCTTGTCTGTAAATGTGTAGGACTAAGCTGATATGTAGAGCATATATATGGGACCAATATGTTATCTTATATTGTTTAGCTATGATGACTGATATGATTATACATGTACTCATGTAGATGGGACCTTCGTTACAAGATTGCACTACAATGGTGTCCTTGAGGAAGGGTTTGGGAAGAACTATGTCAATGCTGAACTTCAATATGTTCACAACTGCGATCCAGACAAATGGTCGAAGCTTGAGGTTGATGATGTGTTGGAGAAGCTGGGGATGGATGTGACTGGGTTAGAGTACTTCTATCGGATTCCTGGGATGAACTTCGAAGATGGAATGGTGCGGCTTTTTGACAACAAGTCTGCAATAGACATGGCAGAGTTAGGGGTCAGGGCTGGGGTGATTGATGTATATGTCATTCACCCCGGGGGTGTTGGTGAGGTGTTAACGGGCTCACAGCCTGTTAGTCAATTAACACAGGAGAAAATTCAAAGTCCAGTTAGAGTTAGAGAGCGTATAGATGGTTTAACAGCAAGTGAAGACGATCAGAGCGAAGAGGAAGGTAATGCTAAGGGGTATGGTATTGGTGCTGATGGGGGGTCTGGTGATGGTGATGATGAGGGTGATGATGAGGGGTCTGGTGATGGTGATGATGAGGGTGATGATGAGGGAACTGATGATGGTGAGGATGAGGGAGCTGGTGAGGGTGAGGGTGAGGGAGCTGGTGGAGATGATTGGTTGGTACAGAGTTCAGCCAGTGAGTATGAGGTGGAGAGTGAGAAAGAATCTGAGGAAGAGAGTCTCGTGGCTATGAAAGGCAAGGGGAATGGATCTGGAAAAGGGAAAGAAAAGGCTGGAAAGGGGAAGGGAAAGACTGAGGCTGTGAGAAAGGGAAAAGGGAAAGTTAATGATGTTGTGAAGGGAAAAAGAAAGGGAAAGGGGACCTGCAATGAGAAAGGAAAGGAAAAAGGAGAAGGTTGATTCTGATGATGACAATGCGGGGCAACCTACATTTGTGGACAGCGACTATGATCTAAGTGATAAGGAAGAGGACAACATAATGACTTCTCAAGTTGAGGGATGGAAGAATGTTGTGAATTCCATGAGAGTTCTTGGTGATTTATATGATGGTGGGGAAAGTGACATTCTTCGGAGTGATTCACCTAGCTCGGACACTAGTGAGGCTGACTTGGCGGGCGAGGGTGACTGTGATGTCGTTCAAAATATGAGCCGAAGATATAAGCCTACCAAGGACAGAAATGATCCAAGGTTGGAAGTGGGGTTGCGGTTCAATACCAAGGCCGATTTTACAGACCTTATACGTCATCAAGGTGTCCAGTTGGGTAAGAAGTTGAGGCTCAAGAAGAATGACAACATTCGTTGTATTGCATACTGCAAGGGGTTGCTGCGAAGTAAGAAGGTTAAAGCAGGTTGTCCATGGACGGTTTCCTTGTATTATAGGAGTGAACTTGGCTGTTGGCAGATTGGAGCTCTGCGTGACATACACAAGTGTGGGGGTGCTTCTTACAACCATGGTTGTGCTAATGCCAAGTATTTGGCACGACTATTCAAGGAAGATATGAGGTTATTTCCCGGGATGACGGTTGGGCAATTTGTGGAGAAGGTGCATGTGGAGTTGAAGATAACAATTTCGGTGGGAAAGGCGAAGCGTGCAATGGCACGTGCGAGGAAACTGATCGAGGGTGATACAATCAAGCAGTACAAGAGGCTGCATGATTATAGGGCAGTGATTTTGAGGACAAATCCAGGGAGTACCGTTGTCCTAGCAACTAGGCGCCTATCGGATGGAACTGACAAGTTCAATGGAATCTACATAGCTTATGAAGCTTGTAAGACTTCCTTCAAGCAGCATTGCAGGCGTATGATAGGATTGGATGGTTGCCATCTAAAAGGACAAGGGAAGGGTATACTCCTCACTGCATTGGATTAGACCCGAATGATCAGATCTTTCCCGTCGCCTACGGTGTTGTAGCCATTGAGAATACGGATACTTGGAGTTGGTTTTTAAGTTTGTTGGTTAAGGATCTGGACATCAAGGATTCGAGCAAGTGGACATTCATCTCCGATAGACAAAAGGTACACAATTACATTGTAAATTAGTCAGTTAACTATTAGCTAATCTTCTTTCTTCGTCATGGGCAGGGCCTTATCAATGCTGTCCGAAGTTGCTGCCATAATGCCGAACACCGCTTCTGTGTGTGGCATATGCACAACAACTTCAAGAAGGTGTTCCCATCTCCAACGCTAAAAGACAAGATTTGGGAAGCAGCCCGTTCAACAAATGCATACGCCTTCGAGAAGGTGATGGAGGAGGTGAAACAACTGAACACCGCTGCACACACGTGGCTTACCGTGCACACTGCCAAGGAGAGCTGGAGTCGTGCTTTCTTTGGTTTTGAGGCCCATTGTGACATTCTAGTCAACAACATTTCAGAATGTTATAACAAAGTCCTATTGTTTGCGCGGGACAAGCCCTTGTATGGCATGCTGGAATGTATCCGAATGTATTTGATGGACAGGTTCACCACCCGACGGAAGATGGCTGCAAAGTTGGAGGATTGTATCGGACCCAAGATAAGGAAGAAGCTTGAGAAGCTAAAGGAAAAGGTTGGAGATTGTATGGTGAGAGAGGCTGGTGAATGGGTGTATCAGGTGAACACCAAATTCAATGAGCAGTTCGTGGTGGATATACGGGATCGGAGTTGTAGCTGTAGGCGTTGGATGTTGACCGGGTTACCGTGCCCACATGCGATTGCTGCTATTCAGATGACTGGGGAGGATGTGGACTCCTTTGTAGCTCAATGCTACTCAACGGAGACGTTGCAATTGGTGTACGCGCCCATCATCTACCCGGTACACGGACCAGATATGTGGCCAAGGACTCCTCATCCCGATATCGTTCCACCAGACCTTACCCGATTGCCCGGACGTCCGAAGGGAGCAAGGCAAAAAACGGCTGAAGAACTGGCTGCAAGAAGCAAGGTCAAAGCAAAGGCAGCAAGGATAGCCCGTCAAGTTGTCACGGTCCGAGATGGGGAGGATGGACGCCAGAAAATGTCGAGGAAGGGGCTGATGCCGGAGTACAAGTGTCGGCTTTGTGGT